>NW_024350319.1:20300346-20300853 GCF_902729225.1 Pteropus medius | reverse complement strand
TTCCTTCCTTCCTTCCTTCTTTTTTCCTGTCTCCCTCAGCTACAACTGTGGAATAGGAAAGATCTTTTTGTTGAATATGTGTATGCGCATCTTTTGTGATGGGAGAATTCACTCATTTTTCATTCAGCAAACACTAAAACGGCAGAGACAAAGATGAGTTAGAAATGGTTCTGTTACTGGTGCATAGATGTCTGCACTGTATGAGTCTGGGGCTTGGTCCTTGGATCCCCCATGAAAATTCGCGTGGAGGTCCAATGCTTGGACAAAGACAGGGCGTAGAAAAATTAGCAAATGGAAGAGATTTTATTAAGTAAAGCTGGCAAAGTACACTTGGTACAAAGTCCTAGTAGGCAGCTTGATAAAAATAGAGAGCGCTGAGAAATGGGGGTAGGCGGAAAGGTGAGTTTTTTTATGGACCACAGGGTTTCCTTGTTCTCCTTCTGGCCCTCCTACCTCGAGTGACATGAATTTCCAGCTCCTCTCTTTGAATCGCCTACTTCTGGCTGG
>NW_024350319.1:20299119-20300134 GCF_902729225.1 Pteropus medius | reverse complement strand
GCTGCCAGATATCTTGCCTGCCCCTCTGGCTTCTGACCTTGGGGGAACAAGGGAGGCTCCAGAAGCCTATCAGATACCTTATTGTATGCTTTCTTTTGCTGAGCTGGTCTAGGGGTCATGTTAATCCTCCATTGTCCCTCTCCCTTCGGCTCATATCTACCTACCCTGTCAGCTCTTGTTCTTGAGGAGCTCATAGTCTACAGAGAAGTTGAAAAAGATATACTGACTAATGAATAATAGGAGGAAAGAAATGTAAAAAACCAAGGAGGCACAAAGGAGAGGATCATCAGTTCTCTCTGGTTCAGGAGTAGTCTGTCAGGAAAACTTCACATAGAAGATAATACATGGGCAGGCTATTAAAGGGACCCATTAGCTTTTACTCAGAAATACTTGAAGACTCAAGGAATGTTAGCATTAAAGTGCATTTATTAATTCAATCATCCAATAACTGTTTACTGATGCTAACTGCATGCTTGCTTGGCACTGCTCTAGCAATGGGGATATAATAGTGAAAGGAAAAACAGTTTCTTGTAGACCCTAACTTTGAGTTGAAGGGGACAGTTGTCAAATAAATATCTGAAATGTCAGGCAATGACAAATGGTATGAAGGAAAATAAAAATCATAGCACACAGATAAAAAGTGGTGATGATGATGGTGGCACTTTGTGCTATTTTATGTGGAGAAGTTAGGAAAAGCCTGACCAGGATGAGATGACGTTTGAGCAGACAGCTGAAGGACTACCATGGTGAGTCATATGGGTACCTGGGGAGGACCATTCCAGGTAGAATCAACAACAATGTTCAGTTTTTCAGCATTAGAAAGACTTGAAGTGTTTTGTTTTATTTTGTGTGTGTGCATGTGTGTGTGTTTAACAACTTCTTGAGGTAGAAACTTTAATGTCCCCAATTTATACATCAGAAAAATACTGGTCTTGCTTCCTGATATTTTCCTTAGTTTGGTTCAGATAAATTCATAAAAATTCTCTAAAAAAGAAAGAAGGAAGGAAGGAAGGAA
>NW_024350319.1:20185368-20299028 GCF_902729225.1 Pteropus medius | reverse complement strand
AGAAAGAAAGAAAGAAAGAAAGAAAGAAAGAAAGAAAGAAAGAAAGAAAATTATCTCTTCAAGTCCTACAAAGAGCACTCCTGAGGGCTATGGGGAACTTGGGTGACTTCTGAGGGTCTCCATAATAATTTGGGCTTATCCAGTTTTTTTCACAATTGGTACAATTTTAAATGCTTACTATATGCTGGGCCCTGTTCTAAATTTTGCACTTACTTTATTTTGTTTGATCTTTACAATAATCCTATGAGGCAGATAATATCATTAACCTCCTTAGGGACAGAGAGGAGTCAAATAAATTGTTCAAGGTCATATAGCTAGAAAGTGGAGAAGCCAGGAGTCAAAGCAGACAGTCTGATTGTGGAGAATATACTGTCTGGACATAACATAGATTAATCCTAGGAAATCAATTTGTTCAATCCATTGTTTACATGAGCAAAGTCAAGACCTCTCAAAAGGAAATTGTTCCAGGGAAATTTTTCCTTTACCAGAAAAGGCTCTGCTGCATGTCAGCTGTGCCTCTTGTGTTGGGTGAACCAGGCTACTCCCTGAATGTGGTGGTATGATCTGAGATGGTTCTGGAATCCCTGTGATACATCTATCAATTTTACCATTTGTTTTGGAGAGTGGTCGGTTATAGAGAAATCCTTCAACTCTGATCACTTGGTTTCCAAAAAAATTCAAAGTTGAATTGGTCTTGTACAATAGGTATGAGCTTCCAGTTGGCCACTACCCAGTTCAGAACCATCTAATGGCTTCCCATCAAACTTGGAATCAAATCCCAACACCTTACCATGGCCTACTCTGCTTCACATGAACCAGCCAAGGCTCTAGATTCGTTGACCCAGGATCACCCCTTACATTTGTTGGACCCAGGCAAGAGGTAAAAGTTGAAGTTCACACACCATCTATCTATTAAAAGTTATAAATCAAGCTAGTAAACTGTCAAAATTAAAGATATTTTATTCTCCAATTTTGGCAAATATACCTTTCTAATGACAAAAGCAAAGAGAGGTGTGTGTGTGTGTGTGTGTGTGTGTGTGAAGCTATAGTTTATGGATTTATATAACTGAAGGCCTACAGACTATCAGACATCTGAATTTAATTATCATTGTAAATATCTGGGTGTTTAATAAAAATAAAATTAAAAGATTAAAATAGTTTTCTGTTTTCAAAGGTTAATTCTCTAAAATAGTGAAATTACTAAGATTAAAAGACAAATATAAATTATGACTATCAAAATTTTAAATGAAATTAGTAAAGCAGAAATTTTATTTTTTTCAAAATTTAATGAAATGTTACTTGACATTTTTATAATGTAAAATATGCACAATTCTAGGGTTTAATATTTATCTAGTTGTCTCAGTATCATATTTCACATCTGTTACATCTGGACCCACATATCTACAAACTTAGTAGAAATATGTAATGTATAATATTGCAAAATATTCCTCAGCTTCCACATGTAACAGTTGCATATACCATCTTAATTTTTGCATACTACTAGAACCAAGAAATGGAATGGAAAGAGAAGCAAGAAAATGGATACTTGTTGCCACTAAGAAGTAACTTTCATTATGCAAGAATCAATTGTATTCATGTTTTTTTTTAAAAAAAAGAATTTGACACGTTAATTTGTCCTTTTTAAAAGCCAAAGTGTTTCCATTCTCAAATCCTCACTCTCTGCATTCTGAAGCTGTGAGTCAGCTCAGCAAACCTCAAACCTTTACAGTCAGACACAGTTACCTTTTGTTTTGAGGGCACAGGGCGAGAGATATGGAGAAAAAATTGTTCGAAACCTGGATAGAGTGAGCCATGAGGGCAGCTATTTAAATTACAGGTTGTACTGTAACCAGAATGATCACAGACTTCTGTGTGATGGAGGCACCCGTGTGTTTGTCATTTATGCATGTGTGTGTTTGTGATATGCAAGGCTTTCTGAAACAGGTGGAGAATAGGGCCCCCTCTTGCTCTGTGTAAAGGGAATGTTGCACTGGCCTTGCTTATTTCCAAACACATTCAGCAATCACCTGCCTCTGGACCCTTGTACTACATCGAGGAATCTCTGTCCTTATAACGTTGTATTGCCTGCTTCCTCACTTCATTCAGGTCCCTGCTCAAATGTCACCCCTTCAAGAGGCCACCGTGGCCACTCTACCTAACATAGCATACCTGCCCCATCATTATCTTATTAACGTAGCTCTTATTAATAACTGAAATTACATTATATATCTGTCTTTCTTACCAACCTGTAAGTTACCTGAAGCGAAGAGCCCTGTCTCTCTTGTTCATGTGTATGTAGAGTAGTGCCTGCCACATCTTAGATGCACAATAATATATTTAAGAGTGAATGAAAGAAGGGTGGAAGGAAGGGAAGGAGGAAGGAAAGAAGGAAAGAAGGAAGGAAGGAAGAAGCTAGCTGAAGGAAGAAGCAAGGAAGGAAGGAAGGAAGGAAGTGAAGAAGGAAGGAAGGAAGGAAGGAATTTGGAATAGTAGCTTCTTATTGTGAAGAAGAAATGATTACACTTGACAGGGAGGTTTTCAGTAAGGGCTGTCCTTTGCCTTCTGGGATTGCCTGGGTTCCTAGGCAACAGCTGGAATCAGGCACACTTTCCCCGCTGCAGGCTACCTGGGAGTTTGGACTTTCTCTTTTGGTCTAATATAGAATAAAGCAGGTATGACTCTGAGCAAATTAGCAATACTTCTCTTATCCTACCTGGGAAGCTGTGGAACTGTCTTTCAATTATAACAGTGCTTTCTTTATGGTAGAAAGGAACAGGGACATAAATTAATGAAGGCCAATATGATCTGCCTTCAACTAATACTAATTAACACTTTCCGAGTGACAGAATTATCAGGGAACTGGTAATTTTTACATTTCATGATACATGAAGGTTTCATATTCTATATCTGGAAGAGAGCATCAAACTAGATGCTGCACATGTTAGGCTTCTACAAAGGGTCTTTTCTCATCAGTGACATGTTTCTGATCACTTTATTGAAAGACACACAGAAAATGTGAAAAAGAAGAATAAGCTAGAACCCTGTCTTTGAGAAGAAATGAGAGAGTGAAATGTTATTATAGAAATACTTATAAAAATCAGAGTAAAGTCTATTAACTGACTTTCACATTGTAGCAATTGTTTCCAAATTATGCCACTTCTTTCTAGCCAACATTTTTACTTCTTTGTGTGACTTGGGACCCTGGGAACATTGCCTGGAAGTTGAATAGAGGTAGCTAGACTATCAAGCCTCACTGGATGGCTGGCTAGTGTGTTGCCAAGTATCTGTAGACAATTTCCATGGTTTTTTTTTTTTATACTATAGTTTTTATTGTGATTTTTAAGTCTGAGTATGGATTGAAAGATTCTGTGTAAAACCCAATTGTTTCCAAATAATTGCCTCAGTAAATATTAATGTAGACAAGTGATCAAAGAAGCATGACCAGAATGATAATTAAACAGTCAGGAATGAACCCATTAAACTGCAAGTTTTCACAGGTGCCTAGTATGCTCTCAACACTGTGGTAGACACTGTTGGGGTGTACAGGATGCTTGTGGTGTTTTGTGGCCGCATAGCATCCATTTCTTCTTCCTAATAGCATCTGGATTTCTCAAAGTTAAATATATTAGTCAAATACAACTTCGATTTATGTCCCAATTTTTAAAATTGGATAATATGACTTAGAACACATGAGAGAATTCCATTTCTGGGAAAATGGAGTAGACTTACTTCTCCCTCGTCCTTCCATTAAGTACAACTAAAAATCTTGGACAATATATATAAAACACACATAAGAAGGTTCTGAAAAGTGGAGAGAAGAAGACAGACCGTCTAGGAAACTTGTGACCCAAGGAACAACATAATGGTGAGTTTCCTGGGGTTTCTGTTTGCCTCATGTATCTCAGACCTGTAACTAAAGAAGCCAGCAACCAGAAGTCCTAATAGACTCAGACAAGAAAAAAAAAAAAAAAGCCTAACAAAAGCCTATTCTCTTTAGCCAAAGGACCAGGAAAGGAGCAGACTAGCAAGACAGAAAATGTTTAGATATTTGCTATATGAGCCAGGGCTCTCCAGAGAAACAGAATCAATAAGATAGATTGCTAGATGATAGATAGCTGAAAGATAGATAGATAGGTAGATAGATAGATAGGTAGAAAAATTTAGAGGAAACAGTTTAAAAAAAAGGTATAAATAAGATCCAGAGTCTCATAGTACAACAACCAAGAGATGGCTTAAAAAGTTCTCTAATCAGAAAAGAAATAATAAAAGAAGAAATCTTAAAACATCAGGAAGGCAGAACAATACAAAAAGTAAAGACATAGGTAAATATGTTACATTTTCTTCTTTCTCTTGAGTTTACTAAATTATATTTAACTGTTAAAGAGATGATTGTAATACTGTTAAGAAGTGGTTCTAAATGTATGAAAAAGAAATATGAAAGAGTTATAAATGAGAGAGGGTAAAGGAATACAAAAGGAGGTAGGTTTCTACATTTTACTTGAACTGGTAAAAATGATGGCCCTAGTAGACTGCAATAAGTTATGTATAAATAAAATAATACCTAGAGTGACCATTTAAAAAAAACTGTACAAAGAGATACACTCAAAAACAGTATTACTAAATAAAAATAGAATTCTAAAAGAAAGTTCAAGTATTTCACAGAAAAACATGAAAAATAAAACAGAAAATGAAAAAACAAAGAACAAGCAGAAAACCAAAAATGAATGGCAGACTGAAGTCCTAAGGTATCAATAATTACATTAAATGTAAATGGTATAAAAGAACCAATTTAAAGACAGAAATTAGCAGAGTGGATTAAAAAGCATTACCTAATTATATGCTACCTACAACAAGCTCACTTCAACTATAACAATATAGGTAGCTTGAAGGTAAAGACTGAAAAAAGATATAGCATGCAACATTAATAAAATGAAAATAGGAGTGGCTATATTAATATCAGATAAAATAGACTTAAGAGCAAAAAAATTACAAGTCATAGAGGGACATTACATAATAGAAGGGCTAATAGACCAAATAAAACATAGAATCTTAAATATGTATGCACAAAAAGAAAAGAAAAAAGAAAAAGGAAAAAACTTCGAAAATATGTGAAACAAATATGAATTGTAAGAAGAAATAGACAAATCAAAAATTATAGTTGGAGGCTTCAACAGCCCTCTCCCATCAATCCATAGAACACCTAGACAGAAAATCTGCAGTGATATAGAAGAAATCAAAACCATCAAACATGAGATCTAATCAATATTTATAGAACTCTCCACCTCCAAACTAAAGAATATACATTCTGTTTAAGTACTCACAGGACACGTACCAGGGGAGCCCGTAAAATAAAGGGCCATAAAATGAGCCTCAACCATTTTAAAAGATTTGAAATCATTCAGAGTATGTTCTCCTCCCACAGCGGAATCAAACTAGAAATACATAACAAGAGAATCTCCAAATTATTTAAAAGTAAACAATATGCTTCGAAATATCCTTGGGTCAATATATTGAAGAAATAAAAAATATTTTGAAATAATGACAATAAAAATATGACATATAAAGATTTGTATGTCTAAGAAGAAATAAAAAATATTTTGAAATAATGACAATAAAAATATGACATATAAAGATTTGTAGGACATAGCTAAAATAGTGCTAAGAAGGAACTTTATAGCACTAAATGCTTATATTAGAAAAGCAACTGTCAAATCAATAATCTAAGCTTTCACCTCAAGAAACTAGAAGAAGAAGACCAAAATAAATAGAAAGTGAGCAGAAGGAAGAAAATAGTAAAAATAAAGATAGGAGCAAAAATCGATGAAATTGAAAACAGAAAACAATAGCAAAAAAACATTGAAACAAAAAATTAGTTCTTTGAAAAAAATCAGTAAAACTGAAAAAACACTAGCAAGACTAAAACTGACAAAGAAAAATGGAGAGAAGGCATACAAATTACCAATATCAGGAAAGAAACAGGGGACATTCATAATAGACCTGGTAGACATCAAAGGAGCAAGAAGGGAATACTATGAGTACCTACACACAACTTAGATGAAATAGATAAATATTTTGAAAAAAAAAAAACTACTATAATTCACTTAGTATTAAATAGGTCATTTGAATAGCACTATAAATACTAAAGAAATTGAATTCACAATTTTAAAACTCCCAGAAATGAAACCTCCAGGCCCAGGTAGTTTCACTGGAGAATTCTGCCAAATGTTTAAAGAAGAAATAACACAATTCTACAAAATCTCTTTCAAAAAAACAGAAAAGGGGTGAGCATTTCCCAATTCATTTAATAAAGCTAGTATTTATTACCTTTACACCCAAAACAGACAGAGCAAGTACAAAAAAGGGAAAAACACAGACCAATATCTCTCATGAATACAGACATAAAAATCTTGAACAAAAATGAGCAGAGTTCAGCAATCGGTAAAATGAAGCATATGCCATAACCAAGTGGAGCTTATTCCAGAGATAGAAGGCTGGTTTAATATTTGAAAACCAACCAATATAATCTATCAAAATAATAGGCTAAAGAAGAAAACTCACACGATCATATCAATTGATAGCAAAACAAACAAACAAACAAAAAACAAAACATCTAACAAAGTCTAACACCATTCAGGAAAAAAAAAAAATAACCTCTCAGAAAAATAGGAATAAAGGGGAACTTTCTAACTTGACCAAGAGCAGCTACACCAAGAAACCCTACAGCTAACATACTCATAACAAGGAAAGAATGTCTACTCTCACCACTCTCACCCATAGTACAGGAACTTCTACTTAGGAAAGTAAGACAGGATAAGGAAATGAAAGATACATATCAGAAAGGAAGAAATAAAATTGTCCTTATTTGCAGATGACATGATTGTTTTCATAGAAAATCCCAAATAATCTACCAAAAAAAAAAAAAAGTAGAACCAAAAAGTGAATTTAGCAAGGTCACAGGATACAAGATAAACATAACAAAGTCAACTGTGTAGAACATGTGTGATAAAAACTATAAAATACTGATAAAAGATATCAAAAAAAATTCAAATATATGGAAAGACATATATTCATGGATTGGAAAACCCAAGATGTCAGGTCTCCCCAAGCTGATAAACAGGTTTAATGTAATATATTTTTCTAGATATAGGCACTGTTATTCTAAAATACATGTGGACAGGGAAAGAAACTAGAATAAGTAAAACAATTTTAAAAGTGAAAAGTAGGAGAAATCAGCTTCTTGATTTCAAAAATATTACATCACTATAGTAATCAAGACCATGTGGTGTTGGCAGAGGGTGGAGACACAGAGCAATGGACAGAGAATAGAGAAGCTAGATATGTTCCCACGCTAATATGTCTAGCTTATTTTGACGGAGATGAAGTAGCAATGTGTTGGAGGAAAATAGCTTTTTGACAGTGGTGCTGGGTAATCAAACATCCACAGTCAAAAAGGTAAACCTCAACCTAAGTCTCACACCTTATAAAAAAACTAACTCAAAATAGATCACAGACTTAAATGTAAAATACAAAAATACAAAAAAATTAAAAATAGGAGAAAATTTTCAGGACTTAAAGCTAGGTAAAGAATTCTTATGTTTGATGCCAAAAACACAGTCCATAAAGAAAAAATTGATAAATTTTACTTCATCAAAATTAAAAACTTTTCTTTTGCAAGCTACCCTTTTAAGAGGATGAAAAAACAAGCTCTACACTTGGATAAAATGTTTGCAAACCACGTATCTGACAAAGAAATGGACAGTATCTTGAATACATAAAGACCTCTCAAAACTTAACAGAAAAAAAATCCAATTAGAAAATGAGCAAAAGATATTCACAGACATTTTACTGAAGAGGATATACGCATGGCAAATAAGCACATTGTAAGCCATTTGGGAAATGCAAATTAAAACCATAATGAGATATTACTACATACCTATCCAAATGGCTACAATAATAAATAACAACATCAAATGCTGGTGAGAATAAGAGAAGGGGAATCACTTTTATATTGCTGGTGGGCATATAAAATGATATAGCTACTCTGAAAACAATTTGGCCTTTTCTAATAAAGCTAAACATGTAACTAGCATATCATCTCAACTTAGCAATTATACTCTCAAAGTCATTTATTCTAAAGAAATGAAAACTTATGGTCACATAGAAACCTGTATTTGAATGTATAAATCAACTTAATTTCAAATAGCCCCAAACTGGAAATGATCCAGATGTTTTTCAGAGTGAATGGTTTGTGCTACATTGATACCATGGAATACAAATCAGCAATAAAAAAAAAACAATTGGTGCAGGCAACAATTTGGAGGAATCTCAAGGGAATGATGCTGAGTGAAAAAGTCAATCTCAAAAGGTTCTAAGTGGTATGATTCTATTTGTATAACATTCTTAAAGCTACAAAATTATAGAAATATAGAACACATGAGTAGTTGCTAGACGTTAAGAAGTGAATGGGGGCAGGAGAGAAGTGGGTGTGGCTATAAAAGGGCAACACGAGGGATTCATGTAGTGATAGAAATATTCTCTATCGTGACTGTCAATGTCAATATCCTGATTGTGATATTGTACTATAGTTTTTCAGTATGTTACCATTGGGGGAATTATGGGATTTCTCTATTATTGCTTACAACTGCATGTGAATATACAGCTATCTCAAAATAAAGTAATTTTTGAAAAAGAACACAAACCAGATTAAATGTCTGAGAATAATCAAAAAATTATTAAAAATAGAAGCAGTGATGTTTACTAGAGATTAAATTATACTACAGAGCCACTGTAATTAAAGCACTATTGTATTGACATAAGATGCAGTGGAATTGAATAGGAAGTAAAGAAATAGATTCCAATGACTATGGGAAGTTAACACATGCCAAAGGGGATATTACAATTTCAGAGGGAAAAAAAATAATTGATTTAATAAACAATGTTAGCATAACTTGCTTTCCATCTGGTAAAAAATTCAAATTGTACTCTTACCTCTCATCACATATAAAAGTAAATCCCAAAGATATTACAAATGTAAATATAAAGTAGAAGGCAGTATAAACTTTAGAAGAAAAAATTAGGAGAGGATACAAATAAGCAACAATATTTTAAGTAAGACAGGGTACTGGAAGCCTTAATGAAAAAACACGTGAATACGTAATAATTGCATTTTTACACTTACTACAAAAAGTTTATAAAAAGATAAACTAGAGATTGAAAAATATTTGAAGCACATAGAACAGAGAATGATTAATATTCCTAACATTAAAAGAATTCCCTTTACCTCATGTACACCATCAGTGTATGTTTGTGTTCTTTTTACTCTTTTTTCTTATTTTTTTTCACCAACTCAAGTGCTGTATGATCTTTGTTGCTTTAGTTTGCATTTCTCTGACATTCAGTGAGACCATTTATATTTATTAGCTATTGGGAATTACCCTACTGTGAACTGTTAATTTGTCCGAAATATGGTGGTGTATTTTTTTATTTTAATTAGCGAGTAGCATTTACATTATACACTGAAACTGGAGTTACAACCTTAGAGTCTTACGATCTGGTAATATCTATAATAATTTAAATATATACATATAATTTAATTTTAGCCTGCACTGGGAGAATTTTCCTTTCAAAATAAATATGCCAGTTTGAAAATAAATTACGTATTTTCAATGACCAAATCAGAAACACCCTGAATGTTCATTAACAGCAGATTGGTTGAATAAATTGTAGTGCATTCATATCATTATGCAGCTATTGAAAAAAGTTATATGTATACTAAGTAACTCATAAGGATTTTCTTATGAGATATAGATAAGAAAATACTATGTAATTTGTTTTTACTATAAATTACCCCAAAGACCAATATATGTGCTTAAATAATCACACATGACCTATGAGCATGGCAAGTATAGAGGTTATATACCAAAATGTTAACGATGGTTCTTGGGTCAGGGATGAAGTAAGGTATAGGGGTCAGGTGAACAGGGAAGGAAAGGTGAGTAAACAGAAAAATCGAAGATCGAGAAAAGGTATTTCGAATTATAAAAGGCATGTATAATATGAACCCGTTGATATAAAGTTATATATACATACATGTCTGTGGCTAAAAACATGTATGAAGTCATAATCACATAAACATTAATAATGAATGTTTCTTGGTGGTAGGACTTAAGTGATCTTTTTTTTCTTTCTTCATTATAATCTCTAGAATTGCTTGACTTTCTAAAACAAGAATGCATTATTATATATACAGAAAAAGCAATAAGGCTATATCCCATGTTTTTGCATGTACTTTTGTGTTATCGAGGAGAATTTGCCTGGAATACACCAGGAGAAAGTCCCTGAGCTTTGAAGGTAGAAGCTCACCATATGGGTGGGCTGAGTTTTCAGAGAGCAGAAGATGAGAGGTTTATGTTCTGGGCATAAGACAGAGTGAGTAAACTTACCCTGAAGTGGCTTTCCTAACACTCAGAGAGGTATTGGGTCTGGGAGAGTCCTTCTAGTGATGATGCCTGATGGAGATGGGCCCTATTCAAACACAGCTTTGAAAGAGGTAGAACCTGGACTAGAGGTGATGGAGGATAATGGCTACAGACAGGTTTGAGAATCAGATTGTGCTGAGATAAGCATCTATGTAGGGATGATAAGATGTGGTTGGATTCTGGAAATTTCTAAGGTAGAACAAATAGAATTTGTTGAAGGAGTCATGGATGGTGTCAAGCTCTTTGGCCTGAGAATCTAGAAGACTGGAGTTACATTTGCCAAGATAGACAACTAGGGGAGCAGTTTTTTGGGAAACAATAGTCTGTTTTAGATGTGTTACATTTGAGAAAAGTATTAGACCTATTGCCGAATAGTCTCCATTTCCACCTCCAGAATCACTCTCACTTTCCTCTGTGTCCTGAGAAGCTGACCACCACAGATTTAGTCACCCAAGCTCCTTTGCTCTGTAGCTTCTGATTAGGCTGATGGGAGACAGACAGCTCAGAGGACAGAGAAGACAGGTTGGGAAAGTTATTGCCCAGCTCTCTCCCTGCAAAGGTGTGGTTGTCAGTGACTGTGCTCCCCTATCTAAGGCCATAGCTCTTGTCATGTGGCCTCACTCCCATAGCTATGGTTCTTGTCAGGTACTTACAGCTGCTCCTTATTTCTCTTCTTTGCATTAATTTGCTAGGGCTGTCATAGCACAGTTATGCACCACAGACTGAGTGGCTTAAACAACAGAAATATATTTTCTTGCACTTTGGAGGCTAGAAATTTGAGATCAAAGGGTCAGCAGGGTTGGTTCCTTCTGATGGCAGTGAGAGAAGGATCTGTTCCAGGCCCCTCTGCTTGCTTGTAAGACGGCCATTTTCTCCCTGTGCCTTTACATCCTCTCCTTTCTATATGTGTCTACATCTAAATTTTCTCTTATAAAGACATCAGGCATACTGAATGAGGGCTTACCCTAGTGCCTCAATTTAACTTAATCACCCCCATAAAGACACTGTCTCCAATTGTGGTCACATGCTGAGATACTAGGGGTTAGGACTTCAACATGAATTTGGTGGGGGGCGGGAAGGGGCATAGTTCAGCTCATCATATTTTTAACCTAGAGGTGATAATGGCTCCTTGCTCTTACTGATTCCCTGAGTGCTTCATCATCCTACATCGGTTTTCCTAACCCTGCTACTCCTTTGTAAAGAGTCCCTTCCTCAAGCTCTCTTTAGGTACTCCTTCAGTGTGCTGTCTGTTACCCACAGGAAACATGACTAGTATAAAATCTAAGCGGTGAGACACAGATATTTGGCACCAGATTTCAGAGGAAAAGCCTCAGATGACTCCAAAGTTTCAAGCCAATTACACTGGTCATTCACTGACACCATTTTGCTGAATCTGGAATGGAGACAAAAGGAAGTGGTTTTTAGGGGACTCTTTTGAGTTCTTTCAATAGCCTGGAAGGGAATGACTTTTAAGAAGCTAAGAAATTGAACAGTGGAGAAGTAATGAAGATAGCCAATATAGATATATCTTAAAAGTGTTTTGTTTTAAATAGAAGGACTTTCAATAAAGTTGCAGTATGACAAAGCAAATTTTTCTAATTGTACAGGATAACTGCGTGTTTAGAGGAAAGGAAGGAGGAACCAGGGAGAAGGGAGAGATGAGGATCCATGGATGAGACAGAGCAACCACTCTGGAATCAGGCCCATGCTCATTAGCAACGAAGGGGCCAGAAACTAACTTTTGAGAGGAAGACTCTACCTCCATTGAGATTGTGGGGAGGATGAGTAAGTATTTATAAGGCAGCAGAGCCTAGAGGAAATGAAGCGGACTTTGTTAACCTCTTTTCTTTCTCCCTATTTCAAGTGTTGAAATCGCAGTTGCAAAAGAACAGTACTTTTACATTCGTGAGTAGTTGGTTTCCTGTATAAATTTCTGGGAAAGTCTAAATAACTAATGTTTTACTTTTACATGCAAACTCTGCCCAGCATCACAATGCATCTATCATGCAAGATGAGTTATCAGTAAATCTCCACACACAAATATTAGCATAATTCTTATTCTTTATGTCACAATAAATGTTGAAAATATCCCCCAGTTGCTTGTAGATGTCGTTTACAGTTGTTACCTTATTTGTTAAGGTACACACAAATTTGTGACCATTTTAAATATAGATGAACAGGGAATTTGGTTTAATCTATATAATAATTTGGAAAAGTAATCTAGAAAAAGATCTTGAAGCTAAATAACTGCCTTTTAATTTAGTTTCCACAATTGAACTGTTAGGATATATTATGTTAGTAATTCAAAACAATAATATATAATGAAATTTATGTACTTCATATGCATGGAAGGAGACTTGGAGATCCTCTGAACCAACTCACCTCATGTTACAGATGAAAATGCCGAGTCTCAGAGAGCTAAATTATCTACCTAAGCTCCCATAACTAGTTGGTGGAATAGAACCCAAGACCCCTGACTCCAAAGGCAGGGCTTTATGCTCTGTGCTGGACTGCCTCACCCTGAAGTCAAAACAATCATGTTTTAAAAGCACTTGATTTTATTCCATGTTCAATGTGCCATGTTGAAACAATTTTTAAAAAGGTGCTCAACAAGATAACTTCAAAACGAGATTCAAGTGCAGGAGGGATGTAGTTGTGCTGTCTAGAACTCACAAATAGTTAGCTGAGTGATGCCACTGGAGAGAAGGACAACTTATGTTCTCAGCCCTTGGCCATGCGGAGGTGTGGCAGAACTGTCCTGGAGACACAGGAGGGAAGGGCTTGCTTAGAGTAGAGTGGCATCTGTCTTCTGGAATTTTTACCAGGAGTTTGTGCTCTGAAAATGCTCAGTGATGGTTGTTTTTGTTTTTTGTTACTAAGGATTACTTTTTTTTCTTGATGATGGATAAATAGATAGAGAAAGATGAGAGAAAGAGGGAGAAAGAGAGTGAGATCTTCCAGAAGCCTAATGGCATTTGTCTCTAAGTAACATTAAAAAGACTTTTGCCACCTTTATCCATCTCTTTCACATAATCTTCTTTTTTACAATTTTATTTCTGGAGCCACTGGATTTTTGTTTGTTTGTTTGTTTGCTTATAGCTTTTTTTTTTTAACTGAAAGAGACAAATTTTGTCTCCTGTGGCCAGATCTTTATGCTCTAGAAGAGCAGGTTGGAATTCTTTAGCAAAAAGTTTGTAGCTCACACACTTGGCATATAATTCTCTACTAGTGAGTGACCTATTTGAGCAGAAAATGAAGAGGAAGTAGTTTCTCAGGAAGGGTAGGGGAGCAGAACTAAGGCTTCCAGCAGAGACTAAACAACCCTAGTGGTTGAACTAATAAGAGATCATTTATTCATTTAATGCAACAAATATTTATTGAATATTTGTGTGCCGGGTACTGGGCTAGGCATTGGTATAGCAGGGATCCCATCCGTTTGGCCAGTATGGGACATGGAGTAATGGTAGGTATAGGAATCAAGGTTATACGTGTGGCTCAACAGTTGTATGAGGAAGACCCAGCATGAATCAAAGACAGATACCAGAACGGGCTTTAAATAACCAACACTCTACCATTTGACACTTCTTGTTCAAGATTGTACTTGCTAGGATCTCACTTTCAGGGGATCAGAAAAATATCAAGAAGGGTTTATTTCCTCATCTTCATTATATACCTGAGGATCTTTTTAATGACCTTATTTCCTTCCCTATTCATATGATACCAATATTTACTTTTAACTACCTTCTTCTGTAAGAGTTTTGTTTGAGTTTTGATTAGTTAGAATGCATTTGCAATAGTGCTGAGAAAAGTTCTTTTTTAAAATTTAATAGGTGCTCTTTATCACATGCTAGCACAGGGCTAATTGCTTTAGACTTTTTATTGTAAAGCGTGTATGATTTTCCATTTTACAGATGAGGAAACTTAGAGGAATTAAACGAAATTTACTTGGAGTAATACAGGTTTTTTGGTGTCAGACTCAGGACTTCCAGCTACAAATTACACACTCTTCCTCCATACAGGCCACCCAAGGAGGCTGTGCTCACAGGGCAGTGAGACTGGTGAGGTGTGAGTGCTCTACAGACATGTGCTGCCCAGTGAGGAGCCACAGAACCAGCCTCAAGAAGGAGCATTATGTCCTTTTTTAAAACCTTTTTAAGTAGCTAAATTTTTTCTAGGCATTGTTTGAGGTCCCAACTAATAATAATGATGATGATGAGAATAATAATAGCTTCCATTTATTTACATTTTGCTATGTTCTGGAAATGGTTCCAAGCACTTTATCTGAAATGATTCTTTTAATTCTCACAACAGTCCTATGAGGTAGATATTTTTATTACCTTTATAGATAACAAAATAGATGTTCAGAGGTTAGGTAACTTGCCTAAACCCACACAGCAAGGAAGTGATAGAGCCAGGATTCAAACCCTGCAGACTTTAGAGGTCTTTTTTAAGCATAGCACATTGACTCTTCATCAAGGGAATATGGAGAAGAGCAGATATCTTAGTGGAATTAGGGAGAAAATGTGGTGAATTGCCCAGTGAAGAATGCAGAGAATGGATTATTAGGCAGGAGAGAGTGTCTTGTGCAAAGGCCAGAAGCAAAAGAGCATGATGCATTTGGCACTTACCAATAGTTCCATGTGGCTGGAGACCAAGGTGGCTGTTGGAAGGGTGGGAGAGGAGATGAGGGAGATGGAGGTTATGCTACAGGTACTGGAATAGTAACTTGAGGAAGGTGACTCTACACAGAGAAGCACTATAAAGGTTGGAGAAGGGACAAGACTGGAAGTATTGAGATGGTTTAGAATTCAACTGCCTTAATTTAGGTGAGAAAAAAAAGAAAGACTGAACCAAAACAAATTGAATCAAAAACTGACCAAAACAACCTCCTGGAAGTAGAGAGAAGGAGGCGAACTTGGGAGGTTTTTAGAAAGGTAAATTTGGTAAAGCTTAGAGACCAATTATGGGTGAAATGCAGGACTGAGAAGCACCTAAGCTGACTTTTACTTTCTGGAGACTTGGTGAATGCTGATGATATTCACCAAATAGGGAATGGAAGGAAAGGGAATTAAAACACGGACCAGTAGATGCTAAACAGGCTGTGCTACTTCTTGTTCTAAGCATCTGATGTTTATTAATTAGTTTATCCCTAATAACAGCCCTGTGGTGTAGGCACTGTTAATATGCACATTTTATAGATGAAGAAATGTACAGGGGTTAAGTAATTTGCCAGCTCGAACTTGAAGCAGTGCACAGGGATCGTCTGCAACTAGACAATCAGGAGCTGGCACCCCTGTGTGGTCATTTTGGGGGCCTATGTCCTCAATATTCCAAACGCATTGAAAACATGAACTTTATGAATTGATTTTTAACTATATACTTAATGGTGTGGGTTTGAAATTTTAGTGAGCTCTGATTGAAACCATTGGACATCCATTTAGGGGAGAGATTGTTCTTATAAAATTGACTCATCACCTTAGATTCTTTTTGGAATAAGGTGGTGGGATGATTAAATAGACAAAATACAGATAGGACTCTCACTTGTCACATGATTCTGGATAGAGTAAGGAGATAAATCCTCACATGGAAAGAAGCTGGCAGAATTAGTGGGAAGAAGCTAGCCTCAAGGCATAGGAAATAACCAAATTAAGTGGGCTGCTTGCAGGCACAAGTCTACTGTGGGCTAATTTGTTTCCTGCAAGAAGAAGAAAAAAAACCCTCAACTCATTTTTGTCCGCTTAATTTTTAAACAGGCACTGTGCATTATTGCACTTCTCTTAAGATTGTGGTTGGGCAAGGGGGGAGAGGAGAGAGAAAGAAAGAGAGCTAGAGCTAGAGGAGAACAAGAAGGAGGGAGAGAGAGAGGGAGGGAGGAAAAGAGGAGGAGGAGAAAGAGAGGGAAGGAAGAGGGGAAGTGCCTTGGGCTCCATCTCATTGCTTATCAGGGATGCTAATAACATCCCACCTGCCAGTACAAGCAGGAGATGGGTATGTTTCATCTAAGCATCTTCTCTTTGAAATATCAGTGCTTGCTCTTTTTCTGAGGAAAATTCCAACTTCAGTTTTCTTTCATCTCTGACTCTGCATGAGAAGCTGTAGTTTAACGACACTTAGTGGACCAATTGATTAAACTTTGACCTCATTTGCAAGCTCAACCTGACAGGATATAGAGAAAGCATGAAGCCTGTTTTGCCCAGCTACATGCTCATGCTTCCTCCAACCCTGAGGGACATTTGTTCATCCATCAGATATTTGCGGAAGGCTTATTACGGGCCAGACACTGAGTTAGATGCTAGGAAGCAACCAAGAAGAAGAGCTCAAGATCCACTGAGGAGGAAAGGTCCATGTCTGTAGCAATGCAGTGTGATAAGTACTGCCAGGGGAATAAACAGAGTGCCATCAATAAACGTATAGAGCACATGAAACCAAGACCTGAAATATCAGGGCAAGTGTCCTGCATGCAGAGGGTGAATAACTAAGCAGAGTCCTAAAGGCTAAACGGGTTAGTCAGGCTGAGAGGGCAAGAGAAGAGGCACAGGGCTCCAGGCAGCATGTACAAATGTCCTGAGGCTAGAAAAGAGAAGGCAGTTGGGGACAGCTGTAGTTTGATGTGATGAGAGAGTAAGAATGTGATGGAATGAAGAAAGAGGTAAGGTGGTAAGGGAGGTAAGGCTATAGAGATAAGCAGAAGGGTTTTGGACAATTGGCCCTACTATAAGCCTAAGGACTTTGGCTTTTACCTTAATTACGATATGAACCATTAAAATGTTTTCAACAAGAGAATGACATGCTTGGATTTATAGCGTATAAATACTGCACTGGCTGAAGTGTCAATAATGACTAGTGGAGAGATACCATGGGGATCTTGCTGTAGTAAAACAGATGTGAGATGATGCTGGCCTAAACTAATACAATGGCTTGGTTCGGAAGCAGTTTGAAAGAAGGGGAGGCCAAGAGTCAAGGAAGAATTGTAATATAGTGGAGGAGGAACTCTGTAAAAAGAATTGACTGTTACCATTGTTGTCAGGGTATCTGCGGCCACACTTCCTTTGTTTGCTACTTATGGAGTTAACAACTCCTGGAAAAACAGACTATATAATCTCTAAATGTTTCTTATTCCCTCACTCTATGCAAATTCCCTCACTCTATTAATCAATTCAGCAACGTTGTTATATATAGTGATGCCCTGTAGGAGCTTGCAGACAATTAAGTAAATAACTAGAACACCATGCCAGATTGCATCAGCATGTCAGGGTAGCAGCATAAAGAGTCTCAAGGGTCTGCATGCTCAAAACCGTACTTTGGTTTCCTCTCTCACTCAAAAGGGGAAGAAAAAAATATGTCTATGCTAACTGGAACTCTCCTAGTGGTTGAATTCAAGTGTGTATGACCGAATCACAACAAACACATTGCTGACCTCTCTCACGAGTTCTATACCCACATTCTCAATTGCTTTCTAAAAACCTTGACACAATGTACTTTAAAAACATCAGCCTTCAAAATCAGCTTAAGAATCTTCCTTCTATGTCCCTATCTTGTTGAGTGGTTTCACCACCTAGTGATCATTCAAGCTCAAATCTCAAAGTCAGCCATGACTTCTTCTACTCCCTTGTTGCACCCTCACCTTCCCAATCCAGCTGGTTAAGAAGACTTGTTAGGTCAATATCTAAAAATGTATCAGTATCCCCCATTGCCCTATTTCAGACTGGCATAATTTCCTCCTTGACTAATTCGCAGTCTCATAATGGCCTCTTGGATGCCACTTCATTTTTATATTCTCGTCAGAGTACGTCGTCTATAAGCAAATCAGGTAATGTCACAACTTGACTTAAACATTTCTGAGGAATCTCCATACCCAAACAATATGTTCAAAATGCCTTAACAGGTCTTTCCCAGTCAGGCCCCAAATTATATTTTTAGTCTCTCCACCCCACTCGACAATTAGCTCCACCAGAGCAGAGACTAGGCCTTATTCATCTTTGTAGACTGAATGTCTAATACTGCACCTGACATAGTATTTGCTCAACAAATGTTTGCTGAAAGACTGGGGATATAAATATGACACCTTCCCACCATATACATCTACTTCCTTTAAAGTTAAAATAGTCCATGCTGAATTTTGCTGTAGGCAACAGGACTGTGGCAGAATGAACTATGGCTTTGCCAGCCGCCAGTATCATCATCCTCATCATCATCATCCCCAGAATTGCAGCAAACATTCAGTCGTTGAGCTCTTGGTGCCGATGATGGATGATGTTCTATAAAACAGGGAGAAAATGTAGCTTATTTTCAGAGAGAAGGTTGAACTCACATCCTGGGCAGTTATAAATAAGACTTGAAAACAGGAAGGAGTACATAAGAGTGATTCGTTTTTAGTGAATGAAGACTGAAGGTGAAGTCATTGCTTTAATGTTAATGGTCTCTAATGCAGCTTTGTTAATTGGCAACTGGGCGAGAAATGAAAACTTGACATGGCCTCAAAGGCAAGGATCAGAACTCTACTACGTTTAGTGGGATCCTTCAAGCTCTTCTAGAGAAGCGTAAACCTAGAAAGGATGGTGATGACAAAAATTTTGAAGAAAATTTGTGCTTGAAGAAAGGCAGATTATACATTATGTGTATGTGCGTGTGCATGTGTGTGTAAATGGAGAAAGGGTAAGAGAAGTATCTTTTTTCTCTAATTATGAAAGCGATATTTTTTTTTGTTATCTTGGAAAATAAATTTAAAGAAGAAAAATCAATATTAATCTCAACATCAGGAATAATAACTGTTTGGATTATTAACTTCTGCTCTTTTCATATATTTATATAAATGGTATAACATACTGTTAAAGACCGCAGCCTCTGGCATCAAATCGACATGGTTACAAGTCCCAATTCTGCCACTCACTGCCTTCTTGGACTTGGAAAGTTATTTAAACTAAGTCTCAATTTCCTTTTCCACAAAATAAAGATAAGAATAATGTGTTACACATAAGTTTTATTTTGAAGATTAAATGAATAGCAACATGAAGTTCTAGTACGGTAGCACATGTATTAAGTACACAAATTATTTTTTAACAAAATGAATATTATTTTATTTAACAAAATGGATTTTATACTGTATATATATGTATGTAATTTTATATCATACTTTTTCTTTCTAATATTTTCCAATTCTTTCAAAATATTCTATCATATAACTGCATGGTAATTTATTTTACCATTCTAATGTGATTAGAAAGCTAATTTGTTTTCAGCTTTTAACTGTTATGAATAATACTGTAACCATCACTCTTCAGCTTAATCTCTGACATATTCCTGATTATTTTCTAAGGATGATTTGCTGACAGTGGAATTACTAGATTAAAGGGCATGAATATTTGGAGGTTTTTGATACCTAGTGCCAAATTGTCCCCTAGATGAGCTACACCAACTCATCCTCCCTATAGCCTAGGATGAGAAGTCTCATTTCTCAGCCTACATATTCATATTCATTCAGTAGTCTCCCCTTATCTGTGGAGGACACATTCCAAGATCCCCAGTGAATCTCTGAAACCATGGATAGTACCAAACCCTATATATACTATGTTTTTCCTATACATACACACTTATGATAAAGTTTAACTTATAAATTAGGTATAGTAAGAGATTAACAATAATAACTTATAAGAAAATAAAACAATTATAACAATATACTGTAATAAAAGTTATGTGAATGTGGTCTCTTTCTCTCCAGTAATTTTTATATTTTTCAATCCAAATCTATTCCTGAATCTGTAACCATCCCTTACTTGCAGTAAATGGCTTGGTATCACTTCTTGTGGGAATCCCTGGCTGGAGTCTTTGTATAGGCTCAGCGCTTTCTCATGTAACACATTGCCATGAGTTGGAACCCATTTTCTGTTCATGTCTTCTATCCACAAGTTTAATGCCTTTTTCATCTTAACTAAGCACTTATCATGCACTGTGACTGTAACTTGCAGTTTGAGGTGCGACAGTAAAACTAGTATGAGTTTGTTTTTCCTCCTTCACAATTTCATGGATAGATTTGTTCTCACCATAGATCTCAGCAACCTCAGCATACAATTTTTTCCTTTCCTTATTAAGTTGAGAACTTTCACCTTTTCACTCAAAGGAAGCACTTAACGGCTTCTTTTGACATATCCGAATTGCCAGCATCACTACTCTTGCACTTTGGGGCCATTATTAAGTAAACTAACGGGGTTGCTTGAACACGAGCGCTGTGATTCCGTGACAGTCAATATGATAACTGAGTGGGCTACCAAGTGACTAACATTTAGCACTGCGTGCATACACTGGACAGACGGATGATTCATGCCTTAGGTGGAACAGAATGAGAAGGTGTGAAATTTCATTATGCTACTCAGGATGATCACAATTTAAAACTTATGAATTGTTATTTCTGGAATTTTTCATTTAATATTTTTGGACCATGGTTGACCGCAAGTAACTGAAACAGCTCAAAGTGAAACCGCAGATAAGGGGAGGGTCTATTATATACATGTACATTATATTTAAATCTTTCCAGTTTAATAGGCAAAAAACTCATCCCAATTTTAATATTTAAATACTGTAGTATTATTTGAAGTCAGATTTCTCTGGGACATTTAATAATAATATTGGTGGGGACACAGATGAGATGTGACCTTTATATGCTATGTTAAAGAAACTGGTATTATTCTACAGAAGATAAGATCAAAGGGTAAACTTCATTATTCTCTTCAAGGATGGAAGAGGTCTATGTGAAAGAATTATTTCCCATGTTGTGTGTGGTATAACTAAACAAAAGGAACTGGGATTCAATTAAAATGGAGAGACTTCTCTTGAATACAAGGGCAGAACATTGAAACACTGGGAAAGCTCCCGAGGGAGATCGTGAGTCCCTGAAGCTTTTAAGAACAGTATAGTCACCTTTTGGCCTTGGGTGGCTAGTGGTCTAGTGCCCTTAAGGAAAGAGGCATACCACCTGATCTCTTTGGTCTCTTCCTATCTCCAAATCTGGATTTTAGTAGGGTGTTGATTTTGTGATATTTTTGGAACTAGAGAGAGATGGTTTTATTTCGATGCATATATCAGGTGACATTTTTGAACAGATAAATTAAGCTCTATTTAGAACCATCTCTCCCTTTACAAGTTCAGACACATGCTATGCAGTCCTGCCCATCAGCTGTCTTATTTGAAGCAGGTTAATAACTAGCAATAATGACCACAGTCTTTTGAAAATAAAACTTTCTGTATTTGTTCTTTTCATGCTTAGGCAGTGTTTTATGGAAAAGGGTATTTACTGTTAAAAATATGTTTAATGGCAGAGTACGTAATGAAGAAATAAATAGTACAAAAATGCTAGGGTTTTTTTGTTACTGACCAGTCTACCCCAGCTCTTCCCCCTGGATTCTTTCACACAAAGAACACATTGTTATTGGAGCCATTACAGAGCTCCTTTGCTTCGCCAGGCTCTGCGGGGCTCGAGGGAAATGGCTATAGATTGCAGCAGAGAAGTCCATCAGATGATCACATGTGACCCCACTGTTTCTAGGAAAGTGCACTAGAACACTTCAGCTGAATAGACAGATTTTCCAAATGTTTTAAATCAGTTTTGAGACAAAAAGAGGAAGATGCTAAGAAATGGATTTGGCCTATACACATCTGACCATGCGGTGCCCATTTCTCTGGAATGCAGACTTTAGGGCCTTTCATGTGGATAGGGGACTTTAAGGGGGCGCGGGCGGGGGAACCCAGCCCACCACAACAATTAAGCAACAATTGAAGAAAAGCAGACAAGAAAAGATGGCCCTATGTTAGTACAATAGCTCAGGGGCTTTTCATTTTGGGGCATAAAGACAGAACAGAGAATGTTGTTTTCTTTTTAAAGCCCTTTTAAAAATGGTAACTGCATCTTGCTCTTGTAGATGTATTACTTATGACATCCCAGTTTTCATCCGTTCATGATTTTACATTAGAGTTAAATCTCTGCAGCTTGAATCTCACGGCTGAGTTAGCCAGAGCCCATAAAATATTGAAACCTTTAGAGCAGCAGCCAGCCAGGTTGAGAGAAGTTCATGTCCAAAGCTGAGCTTTAGATTCTGAGACATCCCAATTGGAGTGTAGTACAGAAAAAAGCACTGATAAAATTTTCATAAAAATGAGCTAAGGATATTGCTAGCATGCTTCCCAGCATCTATATGAAAACTTAATCTGAGCTAATGGAAAGGATATGAAAGCCTTTCTCAATTCAAACACAGTCAATGCATGATTCATAAATTATTGTCAGAGAAGTGATTCAGCTCCCAGATTTATTCTCTTTTGAGTAGAAGCAAACAGAGGAAAACCGGGTCTTTTTGACCTTTAATGCCAGCAAATTTTACAGTAGAGCTGTCAATATAACCAAGTAAACTGGTCATTTCTCCAAATGGCAACAAAATACCCTCATATACCCAGTGCGAGCTAATATTAACTTGGCCCACTAGGTTACTGACAGTACATTCAGAGCAGCAAATCCAAACATCTGAGCTTATCTGGCTGCACAGGACTGAACAGAATCTCTTTGTGGCCATGCCCACATCATCCACAGTAGTTTGGATGAAATGTGGCTCTCCGGTATCCCCTCACCTTTATACCCTTTGGGTGATGACGATGTACTCAAAGTACCCTAGAAAGAAGGTATTCTTATTGCTGTTGTTATTATTATTATTAAACAGCTCAGTTTTATAGATGGAGAAAAGGAGCTCAGGTTTGTGCGTTGGACCATAAAAGCAATAGTGTTATATGGAAATAGGGACGTTGTTCAGATTGATGTGAAACAAGTTTAAGTAAGACAGTAAGATGGAAACTTAAATAGTTCTGCACATCAGGAAGCCTGTTAGAAGTGTTCTTTTCATTTTATTTTTCTTCATCTATCAGATATGTTAGAGGCCCTACGAAATGCTAAGCATTGTAGAGAGTATAAAGATGAAAATACAAACCATGTCTTTAATGAGTTAATAACCTTATGCAACAGGGCTATAGAATTTCAAACTTGAAAAGATTCTTAAAGATATTTAGCCCAGTTCTTCTCCTCTTTAGGACTTCAATATTTTCTATGACATTCCCATTGGGTGGTCAACCAGATTTCACATGCTCGATGAGAATGCCTGCCTTTAGTTAATAGTGCCTTCTACTTGGCCGACCACTCACATTAGAAACCTAGAGCCAACTTCGATTCCTTGTCTCTCAAACCCGTGCACTCAGGATCACCATGTGTCGCAAGTTCTATCCACCACTGTTTCTCGAAACAGTGCGGCCTCTCAGCTGTGTTGCCACAGCCTCTGTTCAGGCTTAATTATCTCCCACTAGGGCTGTTTCAATTACTCCCCAACAAGTTTCCCTGCCTACGATCACTTCTTCCTCCAATTTACCCTACTTCCTGTCACCAGAGTTTCTTTCTAAGACAGATCTGATCATGTCACCTGTGTGTTTTTAAAAGACTTTTCAGGCTCTTCATTTATTACAGAATTAATTCCAAGCTCACTAACAATGCTGTTCAAGGCTCTCACAATATGACTCTGAGAAAACATTTTCAGGCTCATCTCCAGGCAACCATGCTCTAGTCTAGAGTAGTAGTTCTCACTCTGGTGGCATGTTAGACCCATGTGTAGGTGGAGCTTTTAGCAAATACCAAACTTGAGCCTAACCTGAGATCAACTGGGAATTTGGGGGCACAGGAAACAAACATGAGTATATTTCTTTTGAAAGTTCCCCAGGTGAGTTGAATGCACAGCCAGGGTTAAGATTACTGTTCTACAAGAACTGGGTCACTTCCTCTTATTTTAATATCCATGAGCTTTTATACCACTATGCCTTTGTTTAATCTGTTACCATGGCCTGAAATCCCAATCACCTAATCTCAGCCTAGAACAAAGTTAAACATTTGTATTTACAGTGGTATTTTGAGAGCGGGCAGGGTGTTGAGGGAACTTCAAAAAAACTCGAAGAGTTTACCCAGAAGAGAGACACTAGGGAAAACATTTACTGAGCATCACACCACGTTCTGGGGACTGTCCTATGGGCTGGGGATATAGTGAAAATGTTTGGGCCATAGAATGTAAGCTCCACGAGAGTAAGAATCATATCTGTCTTGCTCCGTGTTGTAATTCTAGCCTATAGAACACTCCCCAGGATATAGTAGATGCTCATTAAATGCTTGCCAAAAGAATAAATGCCAATTTGAGATGCCTCTGAGATTTAAAGCAATGCTGTCCCAGAATTTTTGGCTATGCCATTAGCTCAGTTCAACATTCCAGTTGACTAAGATATTTTTTGAATTATAAATCTGTCACTTAAAGTATGAGAGTACTCCCAAGTTTCTGTTATTTGCAAATATATGTAGTAACCACCATAGCAGAGGTTGTGCATATTTTTATTTTTGCGAGTATGATATGTGAAGGTGCCCACAGATCCATAGGTCATTTATGAAGAGCATTCTGTATGCCCAAGAATAAATAAAGTATGATTAAAGTGAGAATTCAAGAGCAATGTAGGATTTAGTCCTCCTCTCGAAGATCTTATAATCTAGTTGGACACTAAATCATTATAGAATAAAACAACAGGAAGATGGTAATCTGTCACTAAGCTGATAAATATGTTAAAAGAGGTACAACCCAGAAACTTAATAGTAGAGATATTCCTCTCCTGATATATAAAAAGCAAGGCTATTTCTCACACTTTTCCTTGAGTATGAGTGATCATAAGAGCAAGCACGACTTAAGTCTTGAGGTAGAAAGCCACACCCAGACATTATGTTAGGATTCCATTTCTTCTTAGCCATTGCTGAGCCCTGTAGTGGTCCTGTGAGATATTCTGCTCAAAAGAGGTTTGACATCATATGTTCCAGGGGTATTTTAGAGATATTTGTGCAAATGGAGTCAAGTTTAGAATAGGTGCTATCTGTAGCTTCAAATTTAAAGTCTATGAAGAAAATATAATTAGGTCAACTTGAAGTCTTCCTTGCTGCATCCCCTGCAGCAGCTGATGGAGGACAGTATGTGCTGACCACCTCCCTCCATGCCAGCCCCTTCCCAGAGCCTCTTACAGCACGCTGAAGAGGCCTCAATGATGGGAAGGGCTTGGGGGTTATTGCCAGCTTCAGGGATAGTAGCTAAGCTACAGCAGTAAAGCCAGGGCATCGTATAAGTCACCTCTGATTTTGAGAGCTGTTTCTCTCCTTAAGGGATTGTCTTACATGCCAAGATATATAGGATACATACCGTAGAAGCCGAGGGATGTGGAATAAGAACCAGTGTGTTATTTAAATCACGCCTAGGGGAAGCAAGAAGTTTCTTCTAATTAGCTTTTCAAAATCACTGTGATCACAAGGCTGGGATCAGAAAATAGGATGAGGTATCCTTGTATACCTGTGCATGGAACATTTCAAAACACTATTGTGCAACATCAATAGAGCTGCTTTTTAAAGAGCTGCTGGAAATAAAATTCTACTGTGTGATTAAATGTTGGTCTTTGTGCTAAATTAAAGAGAACAATCTCTCATTTATGTCTCTTTTCCACATGGGGCATATAATTGTATTAGCAGCATTATCAAACTCCTTAAAAGATGTACCTTATTTAGGTTGATTTAAAAACAAAACAAAACAAAACCTGAAATCAGCTTCTCACCTGAAAAAATAAATATCTAGTAAAAGCCCTGGGAAGCAGGGATGTATCCTTGCCCACGGTTTTCTTACACTGGAGCAGCATCCAAGGCCATTTGGTGTCGGGGTGTCTGTCACCTATAGACTCAGATTTTACGAGTGCTGACCTCATTTGCTTCCTTTGTTTTTAATTGCCTGAGCAGCAATGAAAAAGGAGGCAAAGAATACCATTACTGCTCACCAAGTTAACATACATAAATGGCACTGTTATATGGGCAGACTGTAATAAGTCATGTGACAGAGAGCAAAGGCAGCCCAGCGTGCAAAGGGAGCAATTTTCTGCCCCGCAAACAGCACTTCAGGTGCTGTCGTTCGTCTTTCTGTGACTTGCTCTGTCAAAGTCCGCCCAGAGCAGAGGTGTTCAGGGACCCAACAGGCCATAAGTGTCCAGCTGAAAAACCTGGGAGATATCCCCAGGCCCTAGGAGTTCACTTTTTCAGTTGCTCTGATTTACTTCAGAATGCTCCTTCAGGGAATTTCTGCCTTCCATTGCTTTACTTGCCCATTTCCTTTCTTGTCATCTTTAAAAATCCATTAAAGATCACGCAGGCAGTTTCTGCAGGCTCAAATTTCTGAGAGTTTGTGTCGCTTAATAAAATGCACCCTTTCAGCAGGCTGTGGTCTCCTTTGTGCTATTAGGGCCTGGATACTATTAAAGCTTTTAATTAGAGGTGGTGATCATAGATCAAGACAGCAAAAAAGATGGCTGAAATTCTCAGGGAAGGTAACGTTTTCCCATCCAGGGATCTAAAATGGCTACTTGGCTCACAGATCCAGGGTAGAAAAACTAAGAGTTATCAAAACAGGAAGCAAAATTAAAGTGTGCTCCACATTCCTCAATTTCCCCTAATTATTTGTTTCAAAGGCCTCCAATTGCCAAGGTTAAGTGTTTATTGTCAACACCAAAGAAATCCACCTTTTAATATGTTTACAAATCATTTTTCCAAGTATTCTCCTTACCCAGCAAAGCACAGATCTCTTCTGAAATCTTTCCTCCCATCAAGTCTTCTGTCTACAGCTTTCCACGCAATTCCTTCACTATACAATACACCTACAGCCTTCTCCACAATACAAAAAGATTATATTCAAATGCCACCTTGTTGATCATATCATATTAATTCAGATTTGTCTATCATTTTGTGTGGTTGCTGCTTTGCCTTAGGTATTATAATAACAATACTCAATACTACACCTGTCATATCCCACTAGCACTGCCTCACCTAGAAAATTGCTTTAATACTGCCTCGGAGCTCATAGAATTTTATTTTTTTAAAAAAATTTTTTTTCACAACCTTACCTGTTACAACATAATAATTAAACTTTTATTGGAAGCCTCCACATATATTTTTATAATATATCTTTTCTAGTCCAGCAATAGGTACACATTGATTCTACAGCAGATTGAATCATTCGAAGCCAGCCTTTTTTGCTCATCTATAAAATGCCTTGTTCCTTTTTCAAACTATTGCCAATCTCTATTTAGGTAGTTTTAGTAAATCATATTTCCAAATAGATGAGCAGCTATTCAAAGTGTCATTTATTTGGGAATTTTAATATTCAGCAATAGTATGTGACCGTATGAAAAAATATCTCAAAGTTTTGAGTTGAAAATCTGAGCTTAATATTTCATTTCTTATGACAAAAATTTAGATATTCTAAAACAAAATACAGTTTCTTTGAAACATATTTTCAGAGAAATCCAAAGTGTGGCGAATGCCAAATGGAGATTTTTTTTTTTAAATAATATAGACACATTTTGCATTAATGCAATTTTTTTTTAATTGTCAAACCTGCTTAAGTAATTTTCAAGTATCCACAGCCATAGGTAATTTGGTCTCAGGACTTATAAGAACTCTCGCTGCTTTAACATGGCATGCTAAATTAGAATAAGGCTACCTTTTAAGTGCTATATAATGAAAACAAATGGTACATTTAAAGCCTGCCACTGCCTTGTAATGTATGCCATATTCAGAGAGAAGAATAAGTTACTGAGAACAAATATCATCTCATTGGCTAAAAAGCTGTCAACAATGTCATTTCACTTAATTAAACTGGACATGTTTTAGAAGAATGAAATGACGAATATACACTATAAAGCTGCACATATTATTCGATGACATTATCAATTGCAGAGATTCCAAGGTTTGCATATTAATTGAGGAAAGGTGCTAATTTGAGTGTTTTAAGCTCCATTCACAAGGTTGTTTACATGCTTTGTTCCACCTGGACCTATTTGGAGGTTTGTCAGAAACCTAACAAGCAGAAAAATATTGCATTTGAAAATACACATGCATGTGTAATTAAGCCAGGGCCACTGAACATTCTTCAATATATTTAGCTGGTGAGGTTTAAGCTCCATCAGAGCATCAGGCATTATCACCTTTTGAAGTATTGCTGGATCTTTAATATTTAAAGCACAAAGCAGACTGTAATAAAAAATTCTAGCAGACCCTAGAAGATTAAAGATGCTTTATAAATGTGACAGTTTGTAAATGGAACACCAGTATTAAAGGATTCCTTCGATATTTCACAGCATATTTTTCAGGTATATGCTAAATTATGAATACAATTAAATAGCTGTAATTATTCTCCAGAAGTGGGCAGCAAATTTAAATGCCAATGCAATTTGCAATTGGCTACAGAATAGGAATTTATAGCATAGTGGCTTGAGTGAGCAAGGTAAATCTTCCTAGCAGGTATCAACCAAAGCTCTTTTAAATCCAATGAGAACTTTATTTATGATGGGTGTCCTTTAGGAGTCTGAAGCTAGTGACTGTCCTGGATAAGAGCACCACTGCAAACAGATGTGTCAGGAAAGAATTAACTAGGGCCGCGATACCTAGAGGCATGTGTCTTAGAAACCACATTTGCAATCACCATTAAACAAAAATGCTCTGTTATTTGTGTGTTTTTTGGAATGCCCGGCATAGAGTAAGCTCTAAACAAATATTTGTGAAATGAATGAATGAATGAGTGCGTAGTAAATATAAAATGATGTGCCTATTCTAATACCTTAATGTTGTCATTAAATGTATTTCTCTGGAATTTAAGTTTAGCAAAACCATGAAAAAGTAGGGTGAAAGAGTGGTTTACTACTTAGAGCAGGACCATGCATCACCGTAGTTTTTAGTTATCAAATACTTCTTCTGGAGGTGAGATAGTGCGGGCCTCACAAGAATAGGCATTGCTCTGATCCTACTCACCTATGATAACTTGGCCGAATCACTGAAATTCAATCGACTTCAGCTTCCACATTTATAAAATGGGGATAAGAATCCCTTTTTGGAAGAATTAAATAAGATAGTGAAGACAAGACTTTTGCTTGGTGCAGACACCTAGGAGTTGCTTAATGAATAATAACTTTTCATCGAGAAAGTCAGCATAGTTTAGTAGTTAAAGCATCGATTCTGACCCAGACTGCCTGAGTTTGAGTCCTGGCTCTGCCACTTTACTAGCTGACCTTGGCACAGGTTTGAACTGCCTGTGCCTCAGTTTTCCTATCTCTAAAATGGAGGCAATAAGTCTACAGCTATGCCACCCTGAACAAGCCCGATCTCATCTGATCTCGGAAGCTAAGCAGGATCGGGCCTGGTTAGTACTTGGATGGGAGACCACCTAGGAAGACAGGTGCCGTAGGTGTAAAAAATAAAAAATAGGAGATTGTAAGCAGACAAGGTCCTTGCAATCTGTGAGGTCAACCAAGGTTGCTTCACCTAAAAATAAATAAATAAATAAATAAATAAATAAATAAATAAATAAATAAATAAAAAGAAAAAGAAAAAAAGAAAAAAAATAAAATGGAGACAATAATGGAACCTATTCCATGGGATTATTAGGAAGATTGAACGAGTTGATATTTGTAAAATGTTTGGAACTGGACATGGCACTTAGTAAGCAAATAAGGTTTTATGAAATAAAATAAAATAAAATAAAATAAGCACTAACTCTGTCTGCCACGGGAGACTTTTGTGAAAAGAGGTGTTGAAACTGTTATAAGTCTGTGAGGCAAATGAACTATATTTCAGAAAGAAGCTAGGAGAAACCTCTGTCATTGCTTCTGAAGCCTCTTAGGTGTCTGTGATAGAAGGCAAAGAACTGCAGGGGCTGAGTTTCTGGATCAGGCCTCAGGGCTCAGCATGGATTCTTCAAATACTGAAAAATAAAGCAGCTATTGGGAAACTTCTCAGCATTGAGAAAAATAGGAGCCTCTCAGCCATCTACTTCAGCAGGAGAAGATGGTGTCACCTCTCAACTGCCCTACTGCAGCCCTGGATCCTTCCCAGTCCCCAGTTTGATGACTGAAGATATTAGCTCTTGCTTATCGAGAACCTACTTGTTGCAAGTGCTCTACAAACATCTCCTCATCCTCGGAAAAACCCCATGAGGAAAGTACTATTATTATCACCATTTGACAAATGAGGAAACTAAGGCACAGATTAGTTATTTAATTTGCCCCCGGTCATAGAGCCAGAAAGGGTAGAGCCATCCCACATTACTAATCACTAGGCTATACTGCCTTTTTATAGGTGAATATGTGTGACTGCTCCGAAAATTCAAACTATATTTTACTTGAGTTCTAGTGAGTCTTGGTGTTGAGGTAGAGTGATGACCACTGCTCATATTCATGTTTATATAATTAGAGAGTGTGTATTTTGTGTGTGTGGTGGGGGAGTGTATGTGTGTGTCTATTTACTTCAAGGTGCCTAATGAAGTAGAACTTAAAATTCTTAGAGAGAAAGAAATTAAAATCCAGGCCTTTTTCTTTTTGAGGTTCAGCATCAGTAGCACTCTCCTGATAGAATAAGATGACCCAGGCTAAAGCTTTCCATTGGAAAAATATACTCGGGTCCCCAGAGAGTATTCTCTCCATGAAGGAAGTCTATATTGATGACTTTGTTCAAAGCCAGGCCCTTTAGGATAGGGCAGGAGGGAAAAGAAAAGGGCTGGTTTCTATACAACGCATGACGAAAATGAGAAATTTCATTTTATTCAGCTCCCAATCTTGCAGTCATTCCTTGGAAACAATGCCTGATCAGTGAATGTACAGTGACAATTCATAACATTAGGAAACTAAATGTTGTAGATTTTAGTAAGTGACCCCACTTTGTTCATGCATTCTTGTATTCGTGCCCTTGGGTTGTCCCCTCTTGCATGGGTTCTGGGCTCGGCCATGTAACTGTGACTTGCTTTGGCCAAAGGGCAATGGCAGATGTAAAATAAGCAGACTTGAAAACAGTTTGCACACTGGAATTTGCCCTCTCTTGTTGTTCTTAGGTCTCTGCCACCATGTGAAAGATCCCGAGCTAGCCTGCTAGATGGTAAGAGATGAGTGGCACAGCTACCAACTGAAAAACCTGTCAACCGTCAGACATTGGAGTGAAATCGTCTTAGATCACCAGCTGTTAGCCACCCACTCATTGTAGACACTTGAGAAAGTCTAGCAGGGAACAGCCATCCCAGGCCATGAATACTACCCAGCCCTCCCTAAGATTCCTGAACTCAATACATATTTTAAGCACTAAGTTTTGGGTGTTTGTTACATAATGAAAACAAACTGATACTGGTTCTAAGGAGTGGGGACTTTTCATAACAAAACCCCAAAATGGGCGGCATTGGTTTTAGAATTGAGCGGTGGGTAGAGGCTGGAAAAATGTCAAGGAAACTGCTGTAGCAACCTGGAAAAATGGCAACTCGTTATAAAATTGTGAAACAATTGGCATAGCTGCCTCCCTGCCTGCAGTAACTTGGAAGATAGAAAATGTACTTATGGACCTGGTAAGTTGATTTCCAGGGAGAATGTTAACAGTGTGAGTTAGTTTTGGTTTCTTTTGGAGGCCTATGATAAGGTAAGGTGAGAGAGAGCAAGGAGGGCAAGGGAGAGATAGAGGTTGAGGGAGAGGGAGGGAGGGAGTGTGGTGGTGGGGAGGTGGAAGAAGAGGGAGAAAGAGAAAAGTATAGAAAGAACTATTTGGTTTGCAAGCACAATTAGAAGTGACTATAGAGGAGATTGGACCTGCTGGGTTGGAAAACAAAACTACTTCTCATCTCCAATCTCTCCAATCCTTTGAAGGTTCTTAAAGAGGATAACGCTTGAGGTCAAAAATCGAATCAAAGGTGTGGCTGTCAAACACCTTTTAAGACCTTCGAAAGATTTAAGCTGACACATAGTATACTCCTCAGTTAAACAAAAGAGCTTCCAAGAATCTTAAAAACATGATCTCATAGAAGGTTAATCCAAAAAGATATGAAAGAAATCTAAAGAAAGGGGCATATCTAGGAAAGAACTGTGAGTGTGGCATTTTGGACTATAATCTAACACATAAAAAGTCCACAAAGTTTTCAAATAAATTGTACCACCAAAAGAGTAATCGGCTTAGACTAAAAAAACCAGATTGTTTAAACTGCCTCTGAGCCTCTGATCCTCCAACTTTCTAGAGGCAGGAAGCAGGCTGGGAAATCTACATAGTTGCAAACACAGGACATTTCTTATGGAAAAGGAAAATCTCTCAAAAGGAGTAACCAAGCGCTGAGAGTGGAGTCAGGGGCCATAGGGGATGAAAGGGACCAAAGTTTCATCACCTCAAAACTGCCTTTTGGGACATTGAATTTTAAGCTGGTCATTAAGAAACAAGACTCAGAGAGAATCTTTGACTTCCTCCCTTCCTACACAAGTAATTCAGATGGAAAAACCTGCTTCAAGAAGGAAAACTTAGGATATTTGTCTTAGCCTAATTTGGATTAAGTATGGTAGATAGAAAGGCTCCAAGGAGGGGACTAGTAGCTAGATCACCCCCTATCCCATTGAATAAAGCTTTTTTCCTGCCATGTGTATTCTGCTCTTCCTCAGTTACCTATAAATTGCCCATTTTCACTTTTGAAGTCTAAGACTGTCATTTCACCCTCTTCTTCTTTGCCCAAAATTTCATATATACCCAATTTTACCTTCTTTGCAATTTTACTGTCTTTGGAATTTTACCATCTTTGGAATTTTCATGCTTACATGAATATGTTGTTTGAATTGTTAGCCCAGTTAGAAGAACTTAAAAGGCCAGAGTAAAAAGTATTTTCTTCAGGAAAAGTGGACTGAGATCCATCCCTAGAAAGTAGAATCAGGACTTAATTGAGCAACATTTCTGGCCCCTAGAGCACATGATCTGTGATCTACGTGCTTCCCATTCTTTCCTTTTACAAATAGTAGTAATTAGCACAGCTGTTTTATCACGGTGGCATCACTGTGTGTTGGATAAGGCAAATAATGTGTCCTTTTAGTTCATAGGTCTCTGGATTAAGAGGAGCTGCATCCAAGAAGACAAAATTGTAAATCACAAGATACTGAACTTAGAGCCTAGTGTCATGATTAGATGAGACTTTTGGAGATTTTGAGAGGGAGTGTGTTTTCTACGTGGAAGGGACATGAAATCGTTAGGACCTAGAAAACGCTGTGGTTAATTGTTAATCATTTCAGTGAAAACTAAACGTGTACTTGGTATGTGCCAAACATTGACCTCATTATTATATAATAGTAAAACAAGAGTAGGGAAACGCAGAAAGTGGCAAAAGTGACTCAGATTACACAGAACATATACCACAGGGATACCTCCTGAGGAAAGTACTAACAGTATTAGAAAAGTTTTTGAATCAAGAGTCAGGAGTCATCTTAGTTTGACTCTTAGTTGCATCACTGGTCAATTGTAATTATCAATAATAACTCATATTTATTGATGTCGTTACAATAAACTGAATAATACATTATTTTAAAATGTATTGTCTCATTCAGATTTTACAGCTATCCTAAGTACCATTATTTTTCCAAGTTTACAAATGAGAATGTTCACATCCTGAGAAGGAATGCATTTACCCAGGGTCTTAGAGGTAATAAGTTGCAGGGTCATGGTTAAAATCCAGTTGTGTGTGACTCTTGGACGGGGCTTTTATCTACTGTGCCACACTACTAGCTGGGCAAATCACTAAATCTTTTCAGAGTCTAGTTTATTCATACTTAAAACAAGAAATTCAAGTTAGATGACCACATTCCTTCTATCTCTAACATTTTGTGATTTAAACATTCCATGTTACCCATATTATCTGCTTAGAAAACAGAGCCTGAAAAATCTTGATCAAACATTGCAGTAGGTTTGGAACTCTTCCCTGAACTAGAAATTCTCCAACTGTAAGTCCCTAACACCTTTTAAGTATAATGTAACTGTGTTCTGACTTTCAAATTTCAGATCCAGTATTTTCTCTCACCTATTTTCTCTCTTTCTGCTCTTCTGATTATAAAAGAAAAAAAGAAAAAAGAAAATGTATCTTTTAAGGAGAGAAGAAGAGACTCGAAAATACACTACTTCTAATCCTACTGCAACAAGGGTTGTAAATTTAAATATCGACTGGGAAATTTCTTTTTAAAATAAATGCATGAAATGGCCCAGATGTAAGAGAACACTGTCTTGCTAAGCTGCTTATATTGCTACCATGGATAATGCCTACCTAGTTACATTGTTTTATAAAATACTATGTAGAGGACTCGTCTTTGACATGGCAAATCAATCACACACGCTTATCGCCTTTCTACCCCAAAACTCAATAAAATGAAAACAAAAGTAGATACAAACCACAAAGGCAAAGAGAATGGAAAAAGGATATATATAAAAGGATGAGAGATTTCAATGCATTTTTTTAATCATGAAAATTGATGTAGAAGTGGTAACTGCCTTAGCAGAGTTGAGGAAACTACGGCCTAAAGCCTCTGCAGAAGAGAACAGTGAGAAGTAAGCTTCATTTTGCAAAACTTTAGAAAGATTCAGACGTGGCGACTTCTGCTATCACAAAAGTTTGTGTGTGGTGTGAGAGTTGGGGGCAGAGTGTTCGAAAAGTTGTGCTGACATCAGAGCAACTAGTTAAAATTCCTTAAACAGCAATAGTGAAACCCCTAGATTCTCTCCCCTCCTAACCGAACAACTTCCTTCTATGCAAGGGACCAAAGGGATATTTTCCAGATAAATTATTCTAGAAAAATTCTAAGTTTGTAGGGAAAAAACCCAGTAAATGAAAAAGGTGAAGTACAGGTCTAAAAAGTTTAGGGGTGAGTGTTTCTCTCTGGCTCTGGCTGATTGCTTTGTCTCTCTGAGAACAGCTAGCAAAGCTGTATAAACATTTTTGAAAGATCTATTTGAAGATACAATAGAATTACCAAGGCGGTCAAGATTTAAGGGGCCAAGAAGCCTAACAAAATGAAAGTGCAAAGTGGTGAGACTGACATGCAGCATTGCTTTTCTCTTTATAAGGGGCAACCGAGAGACTGTAGTTTTATAGGGCTGGCGAAACAAAACTTTAAGTTCAGAGTCTGCCAAAATATAGGGCTCTGTATAACATTCAAGACCCCTCAAGACCTATATCTACGAGTAAGGGCAAACCTGAAACAGACCATTCTCATAAAGACTGCAACCTAGCTTCAAATTATTGACTGTATTAAGATTTTTTTCCAAGCCAAATTGCCTGCCAGAAGCAAAGGTACATTTATGCTGGAAGATAATAACCTTATCAAGAGCCTGAAATTTTCTCTATGTTTCAAATACGATGTCTGGGATTTAATGTTTTAAAAAGGCATATTAGAAGACAAAAACAAATGACTGAAAACAAATAGAAAAAGAAAATGGAAAATAAAAGTATTCACAGGAAATCTAGATCTTGGAGTTATAAGACAAAGACTCTGAAATAGCTATCATTAATATGTTGTGAAAAGAAATTTAAAAGTCAGCAGATAAAAATAAATTAAATGGATATTTTATGTATAAAAAATACAAAAACTGAAACTAAGATAGTAATATGTGGGTTAAGAGATAATTAAAGAGAGATAAAAGGATTAGTGAACTGAAAGATATGTCAATTAAAAAAACTAAAATACAAAGAAAATAAGGTTGAAAATTATAGAAAAGACATAAAGAACTAATGGGACTCATGAAAATATATATCAGTTGTGTTATTAGAGTCCCAGTAACAAGAAAAGAGACAATATAGACTAGAACCAATATTAAAAGAAAGAGTTGACAAATTTTATAAAATTGATAAAAGATATCAAGCCACTGATTCAAGAATCTCTGTAAACCCCAAACATGATATATAGAGAAAACCATACCTAGACACATTATAGTAAATCTGCTAAAATAAAAACAATAACCCCTCCACACACACAAGGCTCACAAATGACATATCAATAGTAAAATGGAAATCAAAGACAATAAGACACCTTTGATGTATCTAAAGAAAATAGCTATCTCCCTAGAGTTCGGTACCTAGCAAAAATGTATTTCAAAATGAAGGCAAAATAAATATAAAGCCAGACAAACAAAAACAGGTAACTAGTCATCAGATTTGCATGAAAAAAAATGTTACTAGAATGCTTTTGGTAGAAAAATATATAACACTATATAGAAGGCACAAAATACAGAAAGGAATGAAAAGCAATCGAAACTTTAAGAAATGAGGAGCTTAAATGAATATTTTCCATATAAAAATATTAAATAATGTCTTATGGGGTTTAAACTATGTTTGTTATTTAAATATTGATATGCATGGAAATTTTTTAAAAAGGTAGGAAGAAATTAAGTAAAAAAATATCTATCATAATTTCTAGGGTAACCACTAAAAGAATACATAGCTAACAAGTTAATAAAGAGGTGTAAATGATTAATGAAATTACTTCTTTAATCCAAAAAGGAACTAAGAAAAGCAAAATAAGAAATATAGAACAGGGTAGGTCAAATAGAGGACAGAGAAGACGATGATAGATTTAAAAACAGGTATATCAATAATTAAATGAAATGTAAAAAGATAAAATACTCAAACAACAAAGATTATCTGCAACTTAAAAGAAATATGTTAAATCTAAGGATAAAGAAAGATTGAAAGCAGGACAGAAAAAGGTATACCATGCAGACACTAATATAAAAAAGGTGCTGTAGTTACATTAATATTAAACAAAGTGTGTGTTAAGGCAAGATTCCTTACTAAAGTAGAACATTTCATAGGCGATATACTGGGTTTATCGATCAGAAATATATAATTGTTATAGGTTAATATAAACCTAATAATATAGCATCAAAATATATAAGGCAAAATTGGTTGAACTAAAAGGAGAAATAGACATATCTATAATTATAGCGGGAGAGTTTAACACACTTATTTCAATATCTGTTAGAACAAGCAGACAAATCAGTAAAGACTAAAAACAATTGAGCTCAACAACTTCTCATTGACATATATAGAAAATTACACCCAGAAATGAGAAATACATATTCTTTTCAAATAAACATGTGACACTTACCAAAATTTCCCATTTTCCAGGCCATAAAGCAAGTTTCATGAATTTCAAAGGATTATCTCTCACCGCCATAGAGTTAACTAGAACATATGCACAATGGAATATTACTCGGCCATTAAAAAAGTGAAACCCTACCATTTGCAAGGACATAGACGAACCTAGAGGTTATTATGCTATGTGAAATAAGTCACACAGAGAAAAATAAATACCATATGATTTCACTTGTATGTGGAATCTAAGGAACAAAAAAAACCAAACTAATCAAAAACAGACTCACAAATATAGAGGACAATTTGGTGACAGACAGAAGGGAGGGCGGTTGGGAGGCTAGGAGAATGGGGTGAAGGGTTAAAGAAGTACAAATTAGTAGTTAATAGATGGTCACAGGGATGGGGAACACGACAGAGGGAATGCAGTTAGCATTAATGTATTGGCTAGATGGAGAGCCAGAAGAGAGAAGGAGCAATTAGGGGGATCGTTTTATAAACTATACAAATGTCTAAACAATGTACTGTATACTTGAAAATAATAATATGAAATCTAAAAAAAAGAAAGCAAACATGAACAAAATTAAAAACTGTTCTGAATAAAAAAAAAAGATAAGAAATGTCCCAAAGTTTATAAATTAAGGAAAATACATTTTAATAACCAAGCGTTCAACTTGAAGAGGAAACCACAATTAGCAAATAATATTAAATAAATGTTAAAAATATAATATATGAAAGTGTTGGCTGCAGGTACAGCCATGACTGGAAGAAATATGTAAAGTATCCTTCTTAAGACATTAGAAAAGAACGGAAAATTAAACCCAAAGAAAGTAGGAAGGATAAAATAATAAAAATAAAAAGAGATAATAATTAAATAGAAAAGATAGTCAATAAAAAGGATTTATGAGGTTAAAAGTTGGATCTTTGAAAAGACTAATAAAATTATTAAAACCTGGAAAACCTGTTCAAGGAAATAAGAGAGGAGGTATAGATTTGCCAACATCAGGGATCAAAAAGAGATAACACTACAAATTCTACAATATGAAAGATAATAAAAACATATTTAGACAATTTTAAGGCAATACATTTGAAAACATAAATGAAAGGAATAAAACCTTTGGAAAAAAACAATGACCAGAACAGCCACAAGAAGAAACAGAAATTCTAAATAGTTCTATCTATGTGTTAAATAAATTGAATTTATAATTTAAAACCATTACACAAAAAAAATTCTAGGCCCAGATGGCTTCATTTGTGAATTTTCCCCCCACATGTTTAAGGGATAAGGATATATCGATCTTACACAAACTCTTTCAGAGAACAGAAATGAAAGAACACTTTCAACTCGTTTTATGAGGCTAACTTAATCCTGAAAACAAAATCTGACCAAGACATTAGAAGAAAGCAAAATTATAGTTTTTATGAACATAGAACCAAAAATTCCAAACTAAATGTTGGCAAATAAAACTCAGCCATCTATGAAAAGATGATACATCATGTCCAGGTGGGATTTATTCCAGGAGTGAAAGATTGAATTAATATCAAGAAATTTAACTAATATATTCACTACATTAACTGAATAAGGGAGAAAAACCATATAATTATCTCAATAAATGCAGAAAAAGCACTTGGTGAAGTCAAAACCTGTTTGAATAAAAATGCTCGGCAGACAAGATCTATATATACAAATCAACTATATTTCTATGTACAAACAACAAAATATTAGAAAATAAAAAATTTAAAGTACATTTACAGTAGTAGTACAAATAAAAGAGCAAGAAAAAAATCTCACAAAAGATATACAGAACATCTATAAAGAAAAATACAACATTTTATGAAAGAAGTCAAAGATCTTTTATCACAAAGGAGGTACAAGCCATATTTATGGACTGCAATAATCACTAAAGAAACATGTCAAATCTCCCCTAACTTGACCTTAAAATTCAATGTAATCCCACATAATCTCTCTGTATTTCTTTTTTACACCTCGAAAACTGAATTCTAAAATTTATATGGAAATGCAATGAATCAAGTATTAATTAAGACCAGAGGTCAGCAAACTTTTTTTGGAAAGGGTCAGGTAGCAATTATCTTAGGTTTTGTGGAACAGACTGTCCCTACTGACACTACCCAACCTTCCACTGTAGCCAGAGAACATGAAGATGAGGGAGAATGACTGCTTTCCAATAAAGCTTTATTTACAAAGTCAGTTGTTAATGCCATGGGCATAGTTTGCGAACTCCTGGCCAAAATTATCTCGAAAAAGAACACAGTTGGAGCACTTAAACTGCAATGTATCTGGACATATAAAATTACAGGGTATCAAGACAGTGTGGTATTGGTGAAAAATAGACCAATGGAATAAAAATCCACAAAAATACTCACACATATAGGGACCCCTGGTTTATGACTAAGGTAGCACTGCAGATCCCATAGACAAACTTTTTCCTTTAATTAACCCAGCCTGAATGGGTAAAATATTTTTAAATGTTGTCTCCGAGTCTAGTTGGCCTATTATAATGTATGAATAATGAAAAGCTTACAGTGGCTATGTGACTGAAGGTGTGGTCTCTGTGGTTAGCCCACAGTAAGTAGTAAAGCCTGAAAATAACTAACCATGTTTCCCCAAAGGGAGAATCAGTATAGCTCTTCTGAGCAGCCAAATCATAATTATGGTTCAACAGCAGCCACATTTCGTGGTGAGTCATATGATTTTTCACGTGCATGTGAAATGAAAGATTTGCCTTTCTCTATGTACAAGTTTGAATGTTAAGGATGTTGTTCAAGTCATTTGTGCATTGCCTGGCACACAGATGATATATTAATTAGGATATTGGTTTAGCTATTGTGGCAGTCTAAGTTAAAAATGACCTAAACAAAATATATCACTTACTTTTTTCACATAAGGGTCTGAGCTGAGATGTGCTCCAAGAGTCAGGTGGCTCAGCGGTGCCTTCCAGATACCCAGGTTCCTCCTGTCTGGTTGCTTTGTCATTCTCCAGGGCATGTGTCTCAAACATTAATGTGCACGTGAGATTCCTGTTCAGATGAAGATTCAGAATCAGTAGGTCTGGGAATGGGGCCCAAGCTGCTACATTACTAACAAGCCCTCCAGTGATGCCAATATGCTGCTTTAGAGAGCACACGGAAAAGTATCAAGACTCACATGTCAAAACTGCACATCTGAATTCCTTCCACCTGGAAATTGTATTAGTTTTCTTTGGCTGCTGTAACAAATAATTACAAACGTTGTGTCTTAATATAACAGACATTTATTCTCTGATAGTTCTGGAGGTCAGAAATCCAAAATTAACATCACTGGGCTGGAATCAAGGTGTCAGTGGGGCCACGTTCCCTCCCTCCAGAGATTCTAAGGGAGGATCCGTTCTTTGTCGGTTCCAGCTTCGGCTGGCTGCTTGTATTCCACAACACAGAAGAAACTATCCCTGCTGACACCTCGATTTAAGACCCTTAAAATTTATTGCCAACTTCTGACCTCCAGAACTGTAAGAGAATAAATTTGTGCTGCTTTAAGCCTTTGAGTTTATGGTAACTTCCTGCAGCAGCAATAGGAAATTAATACAACAGTACACCCCAACTACAGGATTAGGATTTATGGACAGATTGGCCTGGGCAGTTGCTGGCACAGCACCTCAGGATAGAACCAATATAAAAGTCCATGTCCATGAGCAAGGCACAGGTAGCATACGCTAGGGAGGATCATAGCAGTTGCGTGGCGGCCCTGTACTGTGGCGCGCGTCTGTTCAGCCGCATGGATGACTCTGGGAGCAGCAGGGAGTCCAGTGTTAGCACTGGGAGCAGGTTGCTGTGAAAAGTGGTGGACTATGAGTGAAGGGAGGTCAGGAGGGCATAAGTCAAGTCTAATGGCCCATGATGCAGGGGAATCTGGGGGGAGTTAGACTGGTGTCAGACTAACGGGGAAAAAGATTTTGAGAACTGTTAAAGCGGTTCTTGTCTCGAAGTTCGTCTGGCACTTGAGATAGGTCTAGCCTACAGATGAGAATATCAATAGAATTAGCTAAGAAAGACAACCTGTCCTGTATGACAGGTGATGCTGGCTGTTGAAAGTGTTGAGGGAGGTTGTTGCAACAACTTTTAAAGAGTTAAGATATACCATTTTCCATCAGTCTTGGGGTTAGAATTTATAAGTGTTCTGTGAAGATCGTTTTCTTTGACCTGAGGGGAACTGTGTTTTTTTGCCTTGATTCCAAATTTGAAATTTAGAAATTACATTATGCCTGAAAGCTCTTAAGAATATAGAATAAAAGGGTGTTAACATGTTGACCTTTGCATGATAATGCAATTGTAAACTCTTGAAAGATAAGGCCTATATTTTCTTTACATTCTTTCTCCCTAGCATACAGTAATAGCTTGAATATCATCATCATCACTATCATCATTATTGAATGTTTATCGTGTTCAAGCTTACTAAGAGTTTTAAATGTATTATTTTATTTAATCTGCACAAAAACCATGAGAAAATATTATCTACATTTTGCACACGAAGACCCAGACTTAGAGAAATTAGCAATTTATCCAAGTTACGCAGCTACTAAATAGGTCTAAGGGACTCCAAAGGACAGTCTTTTTATCTACAGGGATATATTTCCTTATTTTTTTTTTAACCATCTTAACCCTTTTTAAGTGTATACTTCAGAAGTGTTAAGTTGTACAACCAATCTCCAGAACTCTTTTCATCTTTCAAAACTGAAACTCTGTACCCATTAAAAAAAAAACAAACTCCTCATTCTCCCCTCCCTTCTGCCCCTGCAACCACCCTTCTACTTTCTGTTTATGAATTAGACCACTGGAGGTAACTCATATATGTGGAATAGTACGGTATTTGTTCTTTTATGACTGGTTTATGTCACTTAGCATTGCGTTCTCAATGTTCAACTGTGTTGCAACATGTGTCAGATGTTCCTTCCTTTTCAAGAATGGATAATATTTCATTGTATGTACATATACCACATTTTATTTATCCATTCATCTGTCCATGGACCCTTGAGTTGCTTCCACCTTTGACTATTGTGAATAATGCTGTTATAAACATTGGTGTACAAATATCTCCTTGGGACCCTAGCTTTCAAGTCTTTTAGGTATAATACCTAGAAGTGGAATTGCTGGATTATATGGTAATTCTATTTTTTATTTTTTTAAGGAGCTGCCATACTGTTTTCCATGGTGGCTGCACCATTTTACATTCTCACCAATGGTGCACAGAGTTCCAGTTTCTCATATCTTTGCCAACACTTGATATTTTCTTTTCTTTTTTCTTTTGTTTCATTTTTGATAGTAGCCATCTTAATGAGTGTGAGGTGGTATCTCGTGGTGGTTTTGATTTACATTTACCTAATGATTAGTAACATTGATCACCTTTTCGTGAGCTGAGTGGTCTTTTGTTTCTTTAGAGAAATGGCTATTCAAGTCCTTTGCCCATTTTTAAAAAATTAATAAACTCTCCTTTAGAACAGTTTTAGGTTCACAGAAAAATTGAGTGGAAGGTACAAAGAGTTTCCACCTCCTGTCCCCACACATGCACAGCCTCCCCTATTATCTACATCTCTCACCATGGCAGTACATTCATTATAACTGATGAACCTACATTGACATATTATTTTCACTCAAAGTCCATAAGTAACAAAAGAGTTCACTTTTGGTGTTGTACATTCTATAGGTTTTGACAAATCTATAATGACATGTATTCATCATTGTAGTATTATACAGAGTATTTTCACTGCCCTAACATCCTCTGTGCTCTGCTGACTCATTTCTTCTTCTCCCTTAACACCTGGCAACCACTAATGTTATTACTATCTCCGCAGTTTTGCCAAGTTATCAGTTTTGAAACTATTAGAGTAAAACGATTATATAAGTCCATCATGACTTCCTTGCATTCCTTCTAGAATTAAGAAGTTGGGATCAGTGGCCTTGAAAGAGAGACAATTTCCCTGGTCTATACCAGCATCAGAGACAACCTTTCAATCTCATTAGTAATCTATTCTAGCTCAGAGGTTTCCACATTTGAGTAACCATCATAATCTTCTAGAGAAAATTTTGAACATACAAATTCCTGGGACTAACTCCCAAAGATTGAGTAGGTCTGAAGTGAGACTCAGGAGTCTTTTTTTTTTTTCTTAAACCACCTGTGCAGATAGTTTGGAAACCACTCTTCTAGCAAACTGAACTAAGTATTAATTTTGGTTTTGTACCAATAGAAACATCTGCAAATCTAAGACCTAAGTTTCCACTAAGGAAACATCCCCAAAGAGCCATCACTTTTCTGACCTTCTAAAAAAGATTTGAAAACTTTTGGAATGGTGAAAACATTGGCTGTCACTGAAGAACTGCTCAGAAATATGCTGCAATCAGCTGCTGGTTGAGTGGCTCTATGGTAATATTTCTGAAAGAAGTATTCACCCTTGTCTATCCAAGCAAATGTCATTATTGGTGGATAGATTTCTGACCATGATGTCAGTGGTCTTGAATGAGAAGACTACTGGATCTTCCTGTAGAATTGGTTTGGGGATCTAATAAATTTGCCACCTTATTCTCACTCCTTTCCAGGCTTTTTTGAGTCATTTTGGATATTCCAGTTACATAATTTAGTTTCATCAGAGCACTGTGGCCAAATCAATAAATATAGTATGAACATAGTAAAGTACAAAAAGAAAGAACATCAGATGGGATATCAGAGGACCTGGGTTTTCCAGTGCCAACTCTGTCACCTTTACCCATCACGTCTGTAACCTCTGTCTCTAATCTTCAGTTTCCTCCTTAGTGGAATGAGCAGTACTTTGCCTGACCTACTTCCCAGAATTGTGGTTAAGGCCCCAAAGGAATAACAGACTCCAGAATATTTACAATTTCTCCAAGGAGTCATGCTTTCTCTCTCCTCCAGCCTTTGTAAATGTTGCTCCTTTTTCTGGGTAACTTCATTTCTTTCTTTAGGTCTCAGCACCCATTCCTCCAGAATGTCTTTTGTGATCCTTTCCGCCTAAGCTAATTGTCCCTCCCATGTGCTTACATAGTAGTACAATGAAGTATGGACTCCACTGTACCATTCACACTATGCTGAAAATGTTTACAGCTCTGTCTCCCTCCCTAGATCAAAAACTTTATGAGGGCAAGATCTTGTGTTGCTGTTTAATTACTCTTCCATCTCAGGTTCATCTCATAGAGTGCATGCTTAATGAATATTTGTAAAAGGAATTACTGAAGCACCATATAGAAATAATAGCATTAACATAGATAAAATGTGGCCTTCCCTGCCTTGTCCTGGAGTCTCAATTACCATGTTTTATAAATAAACCCCTGGTAGTAATTACTCTGAAGCATGGCCATATAAATTTATTTATGTAAAAATCTCCTCTACCACTAATGAATCCTTCTACTTAAAATATTTTCCTTTTGACTTTTCATTCGGGTACTATGATTGATTGCTCCATGGTCACAGCATCTTAATTTGTATGACATGTGCTTTCCATCGAGCCTCAGTTCCTCTGTTTTGACTTGCTCGAGAGAATTTCAAGCATATGCTACACAGTCAATATTTTAAATAAGGCCATTCCATTTTGGTGACACTTTATGCAGTCATTTTTACTGCATGAAGCTTTTGCTTAATTGATGATAAATCTAGACTTTGCTTGTCTTAAGTCCTATCACATTTTACTCTGTTTCTTCTGTAGGAGGGGAAGCAATGTTTATGTTCTGACAAACTGTCCTGTCTTTGTTCCTTTTGATGATACAAGAGGGAGAGTAGAGCACGTTGGTGACTAAATGGCTCAAAATAGAGATAGAGTTGATCCTGAGAACGCCATACATGTGACCCAGGAAACTGGCATTATATGTAGGACCTAGGCCATGCATTTATGAGCATGAAGACTTGGGCCTGGAGGTATTTTCATTATAAATTCATGCAACTTTAATCTACTCAGTTGAGATCAACAGAAGTCTGAAATTAACTAATATATTCAGTTGAAGTTGTTGGCAGGAACTCTTTATGCCATGCAAAATAACTCTTCAAAGGATTTTTATTTCATACCAGAGTTTCTCCTATATTAAGGGGAATTACAGTATATAAATCCTCCATTAGGTCGTTATTGATTGCGGCCAAAGCAATTCCATTCTGATAATATCTTTTGAGGTCTTTTTGCTAAGTAAACTAATAGTTTGATTAAAGAAAATAATGTTTAAAGTTTTCTGTACACCTAAGCATAGATAAAGCATTTTGGCAAAAATTAAGCGAGTTTTATTAAATTAGAAAAAAATCTTTTTTTAACATAGGTTATACTGTAGCAGTTGTTATAATGATGATGATACTTGTTTGATAATTTTCTACTATTCTGTTGTGGAGAATGGCTTGTGAATAGTTAAAAGTGCTTGTCTTCAATATCCATTTTAAAACAGAAGATGAAGGAACTGTTTGTAACATTCTTCTGCTAAGATTCTTTATACCCTTCATTAATGGGATATTTAGTTTCCTCACAGACTTTGGAAAGCATAAAAGAAGGGAATTGTGTTACTGTTGGACTGATTTTTATCTAACTCTATCTAAAATATTTTTCTCAAGTAATAATTAGAATATAAAGAGCTGAAATCTTCCAAATTTGATGAAAACTATAAACCCACAGTTCCAAGAAGCTTAATTAAGAACTGTACAACATTATTCTTCCATTTCTCCCCTCCAGACCTTTTACACTATTGCTGTTATACATTTTACTTTTACATATGTTATAAACCACTCGATAGATTGTCCTTGTTTTTGCTTTAGACAATTGATTTTATTTTAAGGAGATTTAATAATAAGGCTTTATATTTGCCCACATAGTATCTCTTCCGATGCCCATTATTCCTTTGATTAGATAGAAATTTACATCTAGCGTCATGGTTGTTCTACTTGAAGGTATTCTTTTAACAATTTTTGTAGTTGGGCTTACTGGTGATGAATTCTTTCAGCTTTTGTATATCTCAAAACATTTTTTTCACACTAAATTTTTCTCTACCAAACCTTGTTTACTCATTGTTCATATCTGTACAATTCAGATTTCCACAAATACTAACAACTTTCACATTCATATCTGAAATATATATCTAGTGAGTAAAGACTTATAGGTTGAGGATTTTATTTTCTTTCATTACTTTAAAGATGTTCCTCCTATCTCTATTTTGAATTGTTTCTGATGAAAATGTTCTGTCATCATAAGTTTTGTTCTTCCATACATGAAGCCTTTTTTCTCTGGTTGTTTTTTAAGGTTTTCTCTTTATCATTTGTTTTAAGCAATTTGATTATGATGTGCTTCGTGTGGTTTCTTTGTTTCGTGTGCCTGGGATTTATTAAGCTTCTTGGAATTGTAGGTTTATAGTTTTCATCAAATTTGGCTCTTTATATCTTTAATTATTTGTTCTATCCCTCCTTTCACTCACTCTCTAGAGACTCAAATAAAATGGGGCTTACCACAGTTCACTGATGTTCTGTTTACATTTTACAGTGTTTAATCTCTTATCTCTTTGTGTTTCATTTGGATAGTTTCTACTGCTATCATGTTTTTTAATCTTATACAATGCCTAAGCCATTATTAGTCTCATCTAGTGTAGTTTTCATGTTAGCCATGGTCGTTTCAATAACCAGAAGTTTGATAAAAGACTTTTTTGTATCTTTCACATCTGTACTTATGGTCAATCATCATCTATTTTTTTTGAACGTGTGAAATGCAGATATAGTAATCATTTTCATCTTCTGTTTACTATTTTTTTTCATTTGTGTCATTTCAGGCTCGGTTTTGATTTGCTACTTTTTCTCATTTTCCTGCTTTTTTCAGGCCTGGTAATTTTTGATTGGATATTAGACATTGTGAATTTTATCTTGTTGGGTGCTGGATATTTTGTATTCCTCTAAATCTTGAATGTCTTAAAAGTGTGGTGAAGTTATTTGGAGACAGTTTGATCTTTTCACATCTTGCTTTTTAGCCCTGTTATGTAGGACCAGCCTAAGTTTTTCTTTTCTTCTAATGAAATAAAACCCTTCTGATTATTCTATCCAGTGCCCCAAATGATGAAGTTTTCCATTCTGATTCTTGGTGACAGACAATATTGCTTCATCTGTATGAACTACAGATATTATTTCTTCTAATATTTTCTGTTGCCTTTTTCCTGGTAGTTTCCTGACATGTGTGTATTGGCATTACTCAGTTGAATACGCAAGACAGAGCCTCTAAAGATTTCCTGGGCTTGCTGTCTTTGCCGCTCTCTTCTCTCTGGTCCTCTGCCTTGTAAGCAATAACTGTATTGGCCTCCATAGACAACTCCCACTTCCAGGTTTGTATTTTCTTCTCAAAGAGATCATCAGTCTTCACCTGGGATTTCTTCCTTTCCCTACTCTGCAGCTAAGAAACTCTTTCAGTCTCTAACTGGGTCAATCATAGGGCTCTCCTCACTTGTTTCTCATCTCTCAAATATTACTTTCCTTCATTGCTTGACATCTAATATCTTGTTTTATTTATTTTTCTTGGTTTATTTTTTAGTTGTTTCAGGCAGGAAAATAACCCAGGCCCTATTACTCCTCTAGCTATTGTAGACTATATTACTAGTCTGTCTGAGTCACTTGATATGCAAGACACATAGTCACAGATTGGACACAGAGTATCCATAAGGTTAAAAGCAAAAACAAAGCTCAAAACCCTTCAACCTATAGATTTTGTTTCCTTCATGTTCTAGGAAAGTCATATAAGATGAATAATGCCTAGCCTTCCCTTTTATCCTATGAACCTGCAAGCCTGCCCTGCTTTGATGCTGAATTATTTGCTTGTGACACATCAAAGTAAATGTTAGCCTTGAAACATGGGGAAAATGACTTTCTTGAGCTGAGTATGTTTTGCCCTGCATTTCCCTGAATTTTCTAGATCTTATTTTTCTACTACACAGAATAGATCTCGGTAGGTGAGCACAGAATAAGGATTCTGAATCTTTTGCTGTGCTAAGACACAGAAGCTGACTCAAAAGAAATATACTGGATTGGAACAGATGCCTATGAGAAATGTAAAATAGCTTGGCTTCTCCTTACAAAGCCGTACAAAACCACACGTTAAAAAGTAATTTAAATTTGGTGAAACTAGAATGTTTAGACCTCTAGCTTTAGTAATCTGTAACTTTTGGTGATGCTACTTGTTTTAAAATTTTTCTTTTAAATAAATGTGTCCTAGAGATATGTTCAAACCATTCTGGGTTTTCTTTTCTCTCTCTTCTCAGTCTTCACCTCTGATATGTTTCCTGGATGAGCATATGCTTAGATTTCTCAAGCATAGTGATAATTTCTTATGACCAGCAGAGTCAGTCATTATTTATTATACTTTGTTCTCACTCCTTCCCACTCTCCTAGTGGGAACATTGCAGTGGCTGCCGGCTAGTAAATTAGCCCAGGGAGCTCCTTCTGCTGATTTCTTTTCTCGTTATAATAGTAAAAAATTTAACTGTAACATTCTCTATCCCTGCATATGTGTGTGCATATGTGTGTGTGTGCATGTGTATAGATAGATAGATAGATAGATAGATAGATAGATAGATAGATAGATAGATAGATAATAGATAGATAACCTCCACAGAAGTTGGAAGCACACTGTAGGGGCTAATAGTGAGTAATTTAACTGGCTTTCTCACACATTTTACTCTCTTTCTTTCTCTAGAGTGGCTGCAGAAGTACAATGTGCTCATGTACCGTTGTTTCACATTATAAGCCAAGCTTGTGGGTTTATGTGTCATCTCACTGTTTCTGCTGCATTGTTTTCTGGCTGGATGTGATATCGTTTCATCCATTGTCAGGGGGCTGCCCCAGATACCTGGGATGCTCAAGAGATGCGACACTTACTTGCCATGTGATAGCAAAGGCTTCTGTTTATTTCTGTGGCTGCTCCTCCTGCAACCCTCTGTGGGATCTCTGGATATTCAAGCTGATGGGAAAGCTGAAAACCATACAACCTTACTGAGGCTTTATGAATTTTTGCTTATGGGTATTTTTCAAGCAAGCACCAGGCAACCATGAACTACAATTTGCAAGAACTTCTTTCTTTTTTTAAAGTGTCCTTATTAAATCTCTCCTGGGTCACAGCTCTGCAGTTACATGAGCTTTTGACTAATAGTATGTTAGTAACACACAGTTTAGCTCTGGAAGAGTGACTGATATTCACTTGAATAGGCTGAAAGCAGGAGCCATGTGTCATACTTCCCTTTGTATCCTATATCCTAAGTAGTTGTTGACTGAGTGATTGATTTAGGGCAAAATAGTCTATTTTCTTAGGATAGAGTTTTTGATCCAGATCAAAGGCATGAGCCTTTATCTTTTATAATGGTCTGCCTGCTTGCAGTGTTAAGAGATTTATATGGGGGTGATGTAAAAAGTGTCAGTCCGAAAGGGTCTGTTGATTTCTGCAAATGCTACAGTCTCACTATTAATTTCAGTTAAAAAGAAAACTCACTGTCTATCTAATGCTGGGGGAGAAAAGGCAAGATAATAATGGAGAAATATAGAAAATAATACTTTAATGGGTTTTTTGTATTAGTTTGATTTTAGAAAAAAAAAACTATTCTCTATATACCATTGGATCTGAAGAGATAAAAAACTGGTTTTTGAAAAGATGTGTTGTCAGTAATGACCAAAACGTCAGAATGTGAGATTCATTCAACTTTAGGAAGAAACATATTACATTGTCTATTGTGCCTTAAAGTAATCTATTTAATTGACTACTTGACTATTTAGCTTTCTACGGTTTTCAAGTTGTTTTAACAAGACTCTCTATAATTAGGTCCAAGTGGTATGAGACAGCAACTGATAAAAAAGCTATAGTTATTTTATATTTGTATCTCATTAATGAGCCTTCAGATTAACATCAACGATTCATCTATGGGGAGATGTCATTGTGGGCAGTAAAATCCTCATTTCCAGCTCCTCAGACAAAGCATGTGTATCCCTTAACTTAACCTAAAGCAGTGTCTTCCATTGGAGACATGTGTGAATACCAGCCCTGTCTTCAGCTAACCTTGTGCCTACGAGTGGGAAGTAAACCTATGTACAACCAGTCAGTCCCAGGCCACGTGATGGCACATCTCAAGGGGTGGGGACATGTAGCTGATCAAATGAATTTTCTTACTGTGTCTCCCATAATCCAGGTACTCTGGGGGAAGTCATGCCACCCCATGATGTGTGATACCGCTTCAGATTATTTGCAAGAAACAATCTAAATGTCAAATTGTGGGTATCGTGGAGCCCCTGCACACGGTGAGACAAATCAGAGTGTGAGGAAACAGAGCGAGGTTGTTTTTGAAGGTGATGCAAAAAGGAACTCTAGTTGTTAGACACCGGGTAAATGCAGAAAGCTGAAAGAACATTTGTTCCAACCATTTCACAGCCCAATCCATCAAGAACAGGGTCATTGCTCTAAGTGTTTATGTATTTCTTCCAAACAACCGAATACATTTATTCAGCAAGCATTTACTGAGTGTCTCCTATGGACCAGATACTGTTCTAGACATTAAGGATGTAGCAGCGAGCAAAACAGAGCTCCTGCTCCAGTGGCTTCCATCTTCTCAAGGGGGACAACAGACAGCGCACAAACCAAAGAACGTATCTCCCCTCAGGTGGTGATAGGCACTATGAAGAAAAATAAAGCAGCAGAGGGAGATCAAGAGTGAAGGAGACAGTGTGACAGATAGGGGGTTAAAAAGGCTTCTGCAAAGGTGACTTTGAAGAGCATGAGTTCCTTCAGCCCCAGTTCCCATTTCCTCCTGACTATGACAGCCTTTCTCTGACTTACCACCTTTGTCTGTACCTGCACAATCAAAGCTGTGACAATTTGGACCTTTCTGTCAAATTCTTAATTGACTATGTGACCAAGGATCAGTACAGCCAAAATTCTCAAGAGCCGACTCAGAAGTTGATTGTGTGGGGTCCTCTCCTGTCCCCTTTGCTCTCCAGGCAACAAAGCACAGGCCATAGTTTACTCAAATGAACCAGGAACCAAGAAAGAAAAGGAATTCTATTATCTTGGAGGGATATTAAGGAAGTAAAGTTAGTGAAAGATTTTAGATTTAGATTTTAATCTTGGCTTCTCTACTCACTAGTTGGATAATTTTGAACAAACTTCTTAGCTTGCTTATACCTCAGTTTCCTCAGCCGCTGAGAATAATAATAGTGCTTACCTCAGTAGGGTCTGCTAAGAATTAGATGAGAACTTTATATAGAGCTTTTTGCATGGTTTCTAGGACATGATATGCACTCAATAGTTGAAATTATTGTTAGCACTATCATTTATTGAGACAGCTATATTTGTGTATAAGCCAGCTGCCCTAGAAGTACAAGTAAAGAATTTCTGGCCAGCATTACTTTTTACTCTATTTCATTAATTCATTCATTGAACTATTCATTTATTCAAGAAATAGCTATTCTATGATTGGCATGTTGCTGAGCACCATGTTAGATTCTGTGGGGAGTAAAAGTTATACATGTTTTTTGACTTGTACAGAAGACTGAAGCATCAAGGAGGACTTGTTCCAGATGACCTTTAAAGTCTCTTGCAAGTTGGATTGCCTGTGATTCTAAGGCACTTGCCAACCAACCAATAGACAGACGGAAGCTCTGGAAGTGCTGAGATCTGTACAGGGCCCTAAGGATTCCAGCACAGGCCAGAAATGCCTCCTGGGGACTCAGCCAAGGGCAGAAAGAGTAACTGGTTTATAAAATCCTCCATCCCTTTTAATTACTCACATATTAAAAATGTAATAAGAATCCCTCACATTTGCGCACTCTTTTAGAGTTTATCAGGCGTTGTCATATGCATCATTTCAAATGATCCTTTTACTAAAACTGGATAGGACAAGTGTCCTTGCCCTTATCTCACAATGAGGAAACTGAGGCTCAAAGGCTTTAAGTGACTCATCTAAGATCCCACAGTGGCAGAACTGGGATTCCTACACATAGAGCCTAAGATCTTGGTTAGGAGTTCTAAGGTTCTAGGAGGGGAAGTGCTCCTGAATGTCAGGGTGGTCCTCCTTGATTAGGAAAGCCCTCCTCTTATGCCAGCCTGCCTCATTGTGAAGGGCAGTTACTGATGAGAGTAAGGCTGGGGCATTTACCCACTGGCCACTTGAGTCAAACCAACTCTGGTGGTGCAGTGTAAAGAGAAAACAAGGCCTTCTAATTTAGGTTTCCCCCATACCATGCTACCTACAAGAATGTGGGATTTTCCGTTGGGGCCATCAGGGGCAGATGCCCAGAGACCGTGTCACCCACTCCCTTCTCCTTAACTTACTCATGCCTCTGGGCCTGTGTGAGTAGCTGGCACATAGGCTATAATGGCGCATGATCACCTGGGTAACAACACTTACCTATCTACCCAGATGTCAGATAATGCTGTTGCCCAAGGGAAGGTGGATGAGTAAACAAAGCCCTTGCCCTCCTCTATTTGGGGATGCCTCTCTGTCTGAATTGCAGTGGCAGCGCTCTGAGCTAGGAAGGGAGATGGCCGCCTCCACAAGCTCAGAGTCGTGCTCCCCCACCTTTCTGATGACCACTGGGATAATTCAAAGAGAAAGAGTAAAAACTCACCCCAAGGTATGGAAAGTGAAGGCATTTCATACTGCAAGGGGTCTGTGTGTGTGTTCTGCAATATGGCAAAGTTCCTGTCTCCACTCCTTTACCAGTTTCCCTGCATCTCCTCACATGACACCAGACAGACCATGTCCTCCTATTGCCTGGGAGCTCACACAGGAGCCTCTTCTTTTATCATGTCACAAGATGGAACACCGCAGTTTGTCCCACTGTATCTTGCAAGAAGCTGATATTCCAATGATGTTATTAAAAAGTGGCACCTTTCGCCACACTGTGAGAAAAAGCTTTCTGGTGGGGGCAGGGAGACTGCGATACGTTTTCCCCAAGGAGCTCACTTCAGCCACAGCATTTGATGTATGGTGACATCTCCCCCACACGCTGATACACACACACACACACACACACACACACACACACACACACTAGCTGAGATGGATAAGAAAGTTAAGAGACTTGTTCAAGGTCACACAGAGGGACAAGGAGGTCAAGTCATTTACACAGGGGTAGAAAACATTCAGCCCAGTGCTTCTTGGCTCTTGGTCCTTCTCCCTGACCTCTGATCATCCACACCTCACCTCCTTTTCAGCTGAATAAATGTGTAATGCACACCAGAAATGCCACCGCAATTCAGTGTATCACTTATGAACCGTAGCTTTTAGCTAACAAGAATGTTGTTAACTCTTACTCCCTGTGGGTGTTTCTCGATTCAAGGTTGTGTGTTTTTACTTTTGCTTTCTTGCAACTGAAATCCATACTCAGCTCAGGATAATATCCAGGTCTGTGTGCTGAGGAAAGCCTTGCATGAAGGAGCATAAGTTCCTCATTCTAGTTTCGGCTCCCCTCCAAACCACCCAGACCTGGAAGTCAGTACTCAGCCTCTCGGAGGCCTAGCTTCATAGGAAGTAAAATGGAAAGGATAATACCTTACTTGCCAATCTCACAAGGATATTATAAATAAAAAGACACCATAAGCTCGAAAAGTTTCAAAATTACTAGAAGAAAAAGAAACTTTTTCTGTCTAGAGGGGTTATGAAATAGTGAGAAGCTAGTGGGCCAGGAGTCAGGCAGTGCTGGGTTCGAATCCTGTTCCAGTTGTGTGCTCTTGGGAAAGTTATTTACTCTCTGAGTGTGTCTTAAAATGGGAAGGAAGTTTTTTAAAATGGGAAGGTAAAACCCATTTGGCAAAGTTGTGGGGAGGATTAACTTAGGGAAAGTCTGTTTACAGTTCCTAGCAAAGCACCTGGCCTGATGGAAGGTGACTGTCGGGTGTCAGTTCCTTTCTCCTTTGTACCACTTGCCCCATGTTTGATGCACACAGACTCTTAGACTTTTGCAGAGAGTTCCATGTCTTACTCCTTCTTGAATTCCCAGTATCTGTAACTGGGTTTGCCATCTTACAGGAGCTCAATAAGTATCTGTGTCTATGAATGAATATATAGATCAGGGAAGGAAAATTTAATGTGTTTAGTTTTAAGAATTCACTGTAATATTTGATACCGCCAAAGGACCTGTCTTCCTAATTGGGAACACGGGGGTGATTTTGTCAGTTTTATTTAGATTGGAACAATTAGGTGGCAATTTGTGCATTTAACTCATAGATTGGCTTAGGATGATCCAAACCTAGCAGTAATATTGTTCAAACAAAACAAATCTGACTTATTATTTGGCTCAACTCAGCATTGCAACAACTAGTTTCACAGCAGGAGTTCACATAGACAAGTAAAAACTTGGGGAAAATTCCCTCATGAAGGAACCACATGCCTAGTCAGAACTGTCTCATAATTTAAGAGCCAATTTTTAAAATAACTATTAAATTAAACTGGTTAATTGTTCTGGTTTCCATCTAGTCGATCACAGGTGGGGATGACGGGACCTATCTCAAAAGTAAAAGGGAGATATGGATAAAAGAGACCCAAGAATGCACTGAATGAAATTATTTTCTGCAACATAGATCACAGTATGTTTCTAAAGAGTCCATTTTTATATCACTTTTCCTGGTGTTTTTGGAAAGTGGTTCTGGATGGGTTTGTTTTTCAGAGTATTCGATGCATCGTTATTTTTAGTAGTACTCATAAAGTTGTCGAACGTAATTCTTTCTATTAGATTTACTCCTAAATTTGCTTCAAATAATCCTGAGTTTATAAATAAAAATATTGTACTAGGTAAGAGAACCAAAGGGGTTGGAGACAGAAAGTAGAAAAAAGCAAAGAGGGAAAATATCCTAAAGCTTTGAGAACTTATGCTTGAGTATCTTCTTTCTCTTGCTCCCTGAGAAATTAATGAAGAGACAACCCCGAAACTTCAAAGTTGTAAATCTCTGCTTTGGGAATTACAACCTCCATCTTAGTTGTTTAAAAATGAGTACACATGGAAATGATGCATCAGCATATCTTTTTAAGTGTAGGTTTTTCTTTTTTCTGTTGAAAATTAATCAACAACCCTCCAGTTATTTAGGGCTTAGTGAATGTAAAAAAAAAAAAAAAAAAATTAGATCTGTCTGATGAAAACCAAAATATGTTTAATCGCAGTAGTAAAACATGACCAAGGTCAAAATAATAACCGGACAGTGGTGTAAGGTAAAAGTCCACCTCTGTGATCCCCACCCAGTGCAACTTAACAGAGGTAAGAATTTTTGTTTTGTTTTGTTTTTATTTGCATGCCTACATAAGATTATATGTGTATACCCTTCCAACCTCTTGCATTTAAGGGGCGAGTGCCCGAGTCTGAGTTGCTCCTCTTCATTATTTTGTATATCGACAGGCCATGTATGCGAGGGTAACATGATCGATGATGAAACCAGATTGGTCAAGTTTATAAGCTATATGACTCTGGGTAAATTACCTAATTTAGTAATGTCACCTAAAAAGTGGAGTGATAATACTGCCTACCTCTTGTGCTAGTTGTGAAAATTGAGTTAATATAGCAAAATGTCCAAACACTGCCTGATTCAGAGTAATCCCTCAATAATGGTAGCTGCGATCACAGCCAGATCCTCTCGCTCCAAATCTCTAAAATATTGCCTTCATTCTGATCACAAATATTCCCAGCTTTATATCTCTTCCAACTCAACATACATATATATTTTAATATGGCAAAAGAAGTAAGGTTTTACTTTTTCTCCCTAGCTGCTCTTTCCTCCAAAGCCCCAGTAATTCAAAGGCTGTAACCATCCTGCTCAAAAGCTTTCAAAACTTGGAGTAAAGTCAATCACCTTCTCATTTGGTATCATTCACATGCTTCAGATGTGTATGGGCTATTTCCAGCTGATGAGTTTATATCTGAGCTACACTGCATTTTAAGAATCTTCCAGCACAAAAAAGAAAGACTTGGCTTCAGGAGGGATCATGACTGGCCAGTTGATCTGTTAAATAATATGCCAAATACTGAGGAAATAACGAGGAGGAGAAAATTACATTCACACTTCTTTATTGGTGCCATTAACAGTGTTTTGTCATCCAGCTGATGAAACAATGCCATCTCCCCAAAAGCATCACACCGTAAGACTTCTTGGAGCCTTGTCCAACCTTTCACCCTTGTGTCCCAGCAGCCCCCTCATCTACCAGGTGGGGGGAGACAAGGGAGGACCAGGGGGTGACTGTGTGAGGATGTGCTAGTCTAGAGGAAGCCAAAGGACTGGGATACTTTCCATAAGAATCTCTTACGTGTGAAAGCCATTCCCATATCGGTGTCATCAGAGCAGTGGTGAGGCCCCTCCTCCCATGCACTGCTCTGGAGGTCAGGGGACTCCTCTTTGAGCCAGGCTGCAGCTCAGCCCACTCAATCGCCTGCCTTCCATTGTGCCCTCTTGGCTACTGGGACCTTAACAAGAACAGCCCTTGCCTCCCTTTTGTGTTCTCCCCATGTTTAGTAAAACAAATGCCTCTTTCTAGTATTAGGCAAACGAGGGAGGGGACAGCTCTTTTCTCCTATCTCTCACCCCACTCCCAGTTATTTTTCGTAGTCTGAAAATCATTTCTCTCTCCCTCTGCCCTTCTATTCTCTCCTTCCATCTGTCCTTTCTCAGGATCTCTGTAAGATACTATTTTGGTTCCTCAGTGTATAGTTGTGTAGATGGAGACTATGTCACTCCCTAGAATACGATAGGAGATTTTTATAAAGTATAAATTTAACTAAGTGACTCCCCTGTTTCAAACACATTATATTCAGGATTAAAATCCAAAGTCTCACCAAGACTTTCAAGGCCCCAGCTGATGCAGCTTACCCTCCAGCCTCATTTATTTCATTCTTTGTCTAGCTCATGACATCTCAGCCGCTGGGGGCTTCTTTCTATTAACAATAACTGTCATGAGCTGAGCACACTCAATCCTCACAATAACCTTACGAGGTCAGAATTGTTATTCCTGTTTTATAAAGGAGGAAACTGAGGCACAAAGAGGAAAGTAAGATATGACTGGTAAGGGATAGATCTAGGATTTAAATCTAAGATGTCCAGCTCCTGGTCCTCCACTCTTGACCATTACAGGGTGCTGCCTCTTTCTAATATCTCAAGCATGTCAACTTCTTCCATGCCTTTTGCACATGCTTTAGGCAAGGAACTGGGCTGAGAAAAAAATGCTAGAACCTTAATGTGACATCACTCTTTTTCTCTGCCACAAGGAATCAAGAAATAAATCTTTGCTGTAGTAAGTCACTGGAATTGGAAGTTAACTGTTACTGCAGCATTAACAGTCCAGATTGACCTATACATGTGATACATGACATTTATCTCCCTACTACACTATCCTTTTCATGAAATCAGAGGCTGCATCTGTTTCATTTTATGTTCTCTACTAAGCATCTAGTAAAGGGCCTGGCACATTTAAGGACTCAAAAAGATTTGTTGAACGAATAAGTATGTAATAAACAGACACCTGAACCAGCATTGAAAGGCTACCTTTTGGTGTGTATTGTTTATCAAGATGAGCAAGTAGCTTTGTAAAGGCTAATCAACTCTCACTTTTCACTCCATTGTATATTACCCTAGACACCTTCCACACCTCTTTCCTTATTCCATCTCCCAGCAGACACGTAATTTTGACACTGCTTTTAATATGTATGCAGTTGCTATATAAGGTTTAATTCCTAGAAGAAAAGTTCTATAACTATTCAGTTTCCATGGAAAAAACAAAGAATTATCTTAAACATCTTCTTTCCAATAAAGAATAGCTTGTCCCAGATTGGTCAAGAGACTTAAAAGGACCTACCACAGCTTCGAGTCTGTTTGCTTTTCATTCAGGCAAGCTGAAATAAAATACACTTACTGTGGGACAATATTACCGAATATATTTTGAAAATACAAGAAACTACATTGGCTTTCTCTGAGACAACTTTTTTTTCTATATTTAAACTATTCCTAACTTCTATAGATGGACACGTGGGCACTTTTTCTCCTACAAAGGATTTTGCTGAAGATCCTGAGTAGTACAGGACATATGAGCAGAAGAACAAGTTCTCCTCTGAAAATAGTCTCTAGGCATTCTGTCCCTTACACCACATATCATGGAAGTCAGTTGTACTAGAAGCTTCCAGTCTAACCCTTGTCTCTGCAGATGATAATAGGAATCCATGTCTTACTTATGTCTGTGTCCCTAACACTGAGCCTAGTGCCTGGCACATGTGAAGGCACATAATAGAGGCTCAGTAAATGTTTGTTCAGAGCATAAATGGTTATGTTGAAATAAATGAAAAAGTGCAAGTGCTAGGAAGACCTGAGCCCCTTCTCATTTATAAATCTTCCAGAGAACTTGGAATCCAATGAACAGGGTGGGTGGTGCACAAACATACAACCCACTCTCCCTCCTCGAAACCCTCCCCGAGGTCAGGGCCTGGCTTCCAACTCCCAGTCATGCCACTCTTTCCAATTCTTTGGATCCTGTCAGTCAAACACAGTGTGGCTATTAGCCAACCAATAGTGGCCTGAGAGATAAGAGGGAACTACATTCAAGTACTTCCCTGCCACCAACTTTCTGTGAGCCTTTGCCTCACTTGCTAAATGACCTCACGGTCCAAATGATCCCTAAGGTCTCTTCCAGCTCTGACATTCTGTGCCCTTTCTGTGAAACACCCCTGACTTGAAAGGATTTTATCTCTCACTATTGTCTCTTGCCACCTGGTCTTCAGAGCTATACATGCACTAGACCAATTAGCTGCGTAATTGTTCCCGAGTACAAGCTTAATCTTAATTAGACAGTGTCTGGGTTCACACTGTAGCAATTAACCCCCAAAAGGAACAATTGGTCTAGAATGAACACAGCATAATTGTTTGAAGCTCACCCTTCCTCATCACCAACTCCCTTTGGGCCTCTACAGGAGAACTGTCTGCTGTAGGTTGGCCACTTTCTCTTGACCTGCGTGGTCTTCGCCATGTGGTCCCCCAAAACATGTAGAAAAGGAGACAAGGAAATTAGGTGGTTTATTTTCAGTCTTCACACGATAGCAGCATTTAGGTTGCACAAACTTAACTGTTTTTGTCTGTTTGCAGGTCTTATGAATATACGGGTAAGAGAGAGAAAGGCTTGCTAACATAAACCACAGTTAGTCAACCATATGCTTCTCAAACAAGCTGCATTTAATACAGCACAAATAGAGCAGGCAGTGAGAATTTTCTGTTACTAAATTTGTTACAGTGATTCGTAGGTATTTAAACTTGAGTATGTTTTTACAGTTTGAGGTAATTGGCCTATTTTAAATAACTGGCAACACACATGCACTGTACTTTTTTCCTTTTCTTTCCCCCCTGCTAAATGTTTTCTGGCATACTGACAGCTCCAACCACACTCAGAATCAAGGTAGTAATACAATAGGCCAGAGGCAACGTGACCAGAGATTTTCTATTTGGAGCAGACCATTTGAGCCAATGGCAGTAAGGGGACTCAGGTCTGTATTTCTGACTCGGCACCTAGTTCAGGGATAAGTGAAAAGTTTGTCAGCTAATGAGGGAGCCACTGACAGTAAAGCAGAGTGGCTAAGAGTTCCATCTTAGAGGCAGGCCCATGACATGCCAACTCCTGCCAGCACTTTGTAGCTGTGTGTGCCTGGTTCTGTTAGCCCTCCATTTCTTCAACTGTAAAATGGGGATACACCTATCTCATGTTCTGTGGAACATATGCAATAAAATATGTAAAGTTTCTCACATAGTCCCTGGCACACAGTAAGGGACTAAATGTAGGCAACTATGAGAAATAAAATTATTAACAGCCTTGAATATGAATATGTTTAATCCTGTCACCAGCTAAACGTGCAAATTTGAAAACAAGTTCTTATTCAAAACAATTTACTTTTGTTTTTTCAAAAAAATCATATTAAACACATAAATCTATGACAATCAGTCTTAATGGTGTCCCCCTTGGGGCTGGATAGTGCACAGGTACCGTACCTAGTTCGCACACCTAGAAGTAGCAGCCTTGAATAGATTTTTAGCAGTGGTTGGCCCTATGGTTCTATTATATAATGCTTATTAGGTGTTATCCCAAACCACCCTCTTCTGCAGAAGCATTTTGTAATAATTGAATTATGTCCCCTCTAAATTTGTGTGTTGAAGCCCTAACCCTCAAAGTGATGGTATTCGGAAATGAGGCCTTTGGGAGGTAATTAAAGTTATATAAGGTCATGAGGGTGGGGCTCTCGTGATGGGATTAGTGCCCTCATGAGAAGAGGTTCCAGAAACCTTGCTTTTTTTCTCCCCCCATGTAAGGACACAGGAAGAAGGCAGATGTCCATAAGACAGGAAGAGAGGCTCACCAGAAACTGAATTGGCCTGCACCCTGATCTTGGACTTCCCAGTTCCCAGAACTCTGAGAAAATAAATTTCTGTTATTTAAGTCACCTAGTCTAGGGTATTTGTTATGGCAGCTTGAGCTGACTAAAACACTGCCCCATCTGCATCATGGTACTTATACTGCTTTACCATAGCAACAATTACATTAAGTTTGAATTGTGTGCTTATTTCTAATGTTCTCTAGCAGACTGATCACTGAAGAGGCAAGGACTATATATTTTTTCTCTGAACACTCCCATAATTATCAAATATTAAATGTTCCATAGACATTTGTTGAATGAAGAATGAGTTTTGCCTCTTTCTTCTAGCTCAACTAAATGCTACTGGGTGAGGGGCACAATCCTGGGAAACACAAGGTCTTTGAAATCACCTTCATATCCTACTGGATGAGGCATGAGAAAGTGAATCGAGTGAGAAAGAGCTCAGCATTAATTTGTGATTAATAAGAGAGAAGAGATAAAAATGATTAATAAGAAAATTGCTCTGTGGTTAATTTGAGTACTGGAGTAATGCATAGTTTTCTGCTATAATAAAGAGCTTTTCCATGGGAACATTGAGTAATAAAAATATTATTTGGGGGCTAATATTCTTGTCTGAAAAAATATATTCAGGAGAAAATATTATGTTGATTCATTTGGGTGTCTATCATCTACCTAGTCTCAATTTGTAACAAATTAAGTTATAATGATTTTACATTGCTATATTTTTCAAGTATTTCACTTGTATTATTTTGTATTGAACTTAAAAGTAGATAAGCAAGTATAGATGTGGTAGAAACCGATTATATTCTCTGCCCAACGGTCTTTGCCCTTTTGGGGGAAAAGTTTCTCTCTTATGTTATAGAACATTCCTTGTTTCCAATCTTGAGGGTCTAGGGGAGGTTCTAACCTTAGAACCCCATCCCCTTGGCCACAGAAGGGCACATGAGCCAAGACAGGCCAATCAGAACTCTTCTCCAGGATTGTTCCCATGGGAACTAAGTAAAGAGGGCAACTTTCTCTCTGATCTTATAGTGAACTCTACTTGTAGAGAAGGAAGTCAATATATTGAGAAAAGCACAGGCAAGCAATGTCTTGAAGAATCAGCTCTGTTTTCATTGTAAGTGACAGAAAGTCAACTTGAAACAGCTTAGGAAAATCAGGGAAATCATTGACTTATTTTATCAAACTGGAAAGAATTTTGGTGTAATTGAGTCTCAGAAATGATCCAGTGTTATTTCTAAAGTGTTAGGTAGGACTCAGATGTGACCACAGAGGACCAGAGAAATTAGATGAGTTATACAAATTAGAAAAGACAAAATGAAAATTACATTCAATGAACACTACTACGAGCCAGGCAATGTATGTTATGCTTTATATACCTTTTTATAGGAAGGTGTCATTTCCCCCATTTTACAGATAGAAATGGAATCCACACAGCAGATATTGGCAAAGCAGAGAGTTGAACTCAAGTCTGTCTGGCTCCGAAGCCCATGATCTATACCTATACTAAAAAGTCAGAAGGAAGAAAAAATAAATAAATAAATAAATAAATAAATAAATAGTCAGAAAGCACCCTATTAATAAGCAACAAAGCCAGATATGCCAAGTATCAGGCAAGTCCCTTTCCACCGAATGATGCTGCCTGTGCCCAAATAACTGAGGCAAAAGCCAAGACATCTGTATAATTTACCTGTGTGTTAAAATATATTATCCAGCTCTCATCATTTTTTGTAGCACAAAGCGTACTTTTGTAATCAGTCCTTATCTGTTTAAATACTTTCTTAACATAGCTACATGTCATTCTTCTGGGTAAGGGGTTGACTGCAAGACGTGTTGATTCTGAAATAGAACCTTAGCTCGTTATTTCCGTGTCCTGCCAAATATGATACAAATCTAACATCACAAAAAGCTCTACTTGGTACTTTGGCCAAACCTTCAACAGAGTTGCCGCAAGGTCATGTGTTCCCCTCTAGTATGAACAGACCAGCTAGAACAGGAAGGAAGAATGGGAAATGAAAGAGAACTCCAAGGGAAAATACAGAAAAGCATGGAGAGTAGAATTAACAGTTTGAGGAAGAATGCCCCAAAAAGGCTGTGATCCAAGCAAAATAGTGGCAAGTGAAATAAACAGAGGACATAGGTGTGAAGAGCAGACACCCCAGAACAAAAGAGGAGTTGAACAAAAACCAAGAATCACTCTAAAGAATAAAAAAGTGAACAGAGAAAAGGGTTCAAAAATAGTAAAATATGGAGTCATTTATTGGTATTCACAAAAAGAGAAGAAAATTCTCAAGAGAAGACAATGACTAAATCATTGGTTTCCTGCTTTGACATGGAATTTTCCTTTGGAGAAGAAATTCTATGAGAGCTAATAGACACTCCAGATGTACTTAACTGCTCGGTTGCATTTCCCACACACACCACTGGGTGGAGGTGGGAAGTGGTACACACCTTGAAGAATTCCTTTGAAGAATTTCACTGGAATTGCATTCCAATGACTCTACTAAGTTGAAAAAGAATCTGCAGATAACTTACCACCTGAGTTATGTAAAGTTCAACACTAAGTTGTGAACGAGTTAAATTAAAATGGCAGGGAAAAAAAGGAGAATAATGTCCCCCCAAAATAAAGTCAAAACGATGAGAGAAAAGTAAAAAGAAATGTGGAGAATTATTTATCAATTGAAGGTGAATTTTTTAGGCTGAAAATTAAAACTGAAACCTTTTTAGGGTGTGGGACAAAGGTCCATGGACTGGATCTGGGGCTAGAAAATAGATAGGGGCAGATCATCCAGGACCCTAGAGGTTGGATTAAGGATTTTAAAGTGTATGCTGAGATCAGCAGGAAGCCACTGCTGATTTTAGGGAAAGGAGAGAATGATGAGAGAGAGAGAAGTAACATACTCAGGTTTACATTTTGGAAAGATTGCTCTAGCTAGTGTGGGGAATGAACTACAAGAGGGCTAAATTCAGTGCCAGAAGAACAGGGAGAAGGTTACCTCCAATGATCCAATTAAGAGGTGATGGCTGCTTGGACTAAGGTGATGACAGTGAAGGAGAGAAGTGGAAGGGTTTGAGAAATATTTAAGAGGGAAAATAAGTAAGGCTTCATGGCGCCTTAGATATGGGGAGTGGGAAAGAAGGTGATGAGGATAAAGGATTAACAAGAAGTTATTAGAATAGTTTTGTCATCTTGTATTAATCAGGACTCTTTAGGTTACAACTGACACAAATTCTAACTCAAATTGGCTTAGACAAAAAAAAAAGTATGTTCTTCTTTAACTGAAAAGTCCAAAGTACTTTTGAATTCAGGTACCACTTTTCCCAATTCTTGGTTCTGCTTCCCTCTCCGTTGGCTTCATTCTCAGTACTACCGCCCCATGATGACAGGGTGACTGTCAGTAGTTCCATATCAACAAGTCCACAAAGAGAAGGATTCTCTCCACAAGAGATACCTCACAGTCTTATATCTGTTCTTAACACGTCAACGTGGAAAGTGATAGCTGGGCAAGGGGTGAGAGGGGAAAGATGAAGGTCTTTCCCAAAGAGAATTCAGGGCACCTCTAGCAAAGCAAGGGAAAAACAGATGCTGGTGACCAAAAAGCAGTGTCCATTTATTACATATTTCCAAGAATGCCACATCAGCATAGATGGATGCTTCTCTCTTTGAAATCACAAATTAATTTATAAACATTCACACATTCAATTGAGTAAAAGCTGGTGTAGTTTATAGTCAGATCATTTACCTCACACAATACAAGGCTACTTAAGTGTTTCAAACTTTCTGACATTGTAAAGTTTATTTATGGATTTAATCACTTGCTCAGAACCAAATTATAACTTTGTGACTTCTTTGTTATTCTGAGTAAGTGAAATCTTCGAAATGATTTTGAAGTATTATTTTACTCTTGACAAGGAATAATTAAGATATTGAATAAAAAATGCAATGTATGTTTGATACTTAAATGTTCGATATAATGTGTATCTGACTATGTAGGCAAAGAGGCTGAGAACTAAGTAAGCGTGTGGTAAGTCTGCTAACTTGGCTCAAATCGCAGCCATGTTGTTTATTTACAGCTGTTGATTACTTCGATTACCAACAATAGATTGTCGATTACCGACAACTGGTTACAGCTGCCAATTATATGCAACACGTACCCCCACTGCATAGCGGTAGCAATGACACTTCCCGGGACCGTATCTTGTCTCTGCCATTTACTATCTGTGTGACCTGAAGCAAGCTATTCAACCTCTCTGTGCTTCATTTTCCTTATCTATAAAATGGAGAACACAATAGTACTGCTCTATGCATTCATTACAAGTATTTAATGAGTTAATATTTGTAAAGGGCTTACAACAGTGCCTGGCATATAATAATTGCTATGTATGTATTTGTTGAATACATTTAAGAGTTTTTATTTAACCTCTTAAGTCTCAGCTTACCTATCTGCAAAATAATATAATAGTATCTATAATTTGTCAAGAGATTAAATAAAATAATTGTATGTAGAGCACCTAGCACAGAGCTTTGCATAAAGCAGAACTTCAATAAATGTGGTTCTCCTTTGTCTCTTCAAAGACTGGAAGACTGTTTAGATTAAAAGTATTGGGATAGATCCAAACTCTGTCCCCATTCAGTTATTTTCTATTTCTGCATCTTTCAGTATTTCTCTATGACCCTCATCATCACACTCTCACTAGACCATAAACTCCACCATTGTACACCTAGCAACACGCATACCCATTGTACGTACCAACTGGCACAGAGGAGATGCTCAATAAATAGTTGCTAAACAAATAAATGATTATTCAACCCTTTACTTCAATGCACTTTGTCCACCCAGTAGTGTCTTTTGAGACAGATTCTGTAAAATGGACAACTCACGATCCAGACAACTTTTCTATTTCTGTGTAAAAATTCCATTTGTATCAAAAAAAAACTGAGCAAGGCTTCAACCAGCTGTCATTTCATGTAGATATGTGCAAGCACAAAGCCCTGTGTGATGGGCATAGTTCTTGAGTTGTGCCAAGTCACACTCTGTCAGAAGGAATATGTCAGAAAAAGAAGTGTTAGCCCACAACTTTAAAGTTACAAGTAGCTATTTTGCGGATAGGGAAAAAAGGGATATGAGAGATATATACTAAAACAAACAAACAAAAATACCCTTTACTTTTGAAGTTTTAACTTAAATGGGACTAATCTTAATCTGAACCATTATAACAGAAGAAACTTTAGGATATATCTCATCATCTGGATCCTCTTCCATTATTTCTATTGTCCTGGGCAATAAATTTTAGTATTTGATCAAATAATGGCAGATTCCATGCTATCCCATTCAGGTATCCCCAGTTTATCTATAATGATTTTCCTCTTGTCAGCTCATTTCTTAAACCTTTGCTGAATCTAGTTTCAATGGTACTATAAACAATCATCATTGCATTGTAAAACTGGAAACTCTCCACTAAAATAGTGTTTTGATCCAGGTTGCCATAGTAATAAGTGTATGCTCCCCTCTTTGGAGGCCTTGTTATATGAAGTATCTGTGATTTGCTCAGAATGGCCCCAGTTCATCTGTCAAAATGGGTTTTCCTTTTTTAAAATAATGATCTAGAAAATCCCACAGCGGCCACAAATATTTTACAACCATAACGAGGAGCATTGGAGTAGTCAAGCTTTATAAATCTCTGCCATTATTGCATTAGAATAAATCATGTTTCTTAGGTATATTACATAGGCCTGTGTAAGCCTAATTTCAGATCTGCTATTCAACAAGGGTGCGGTTGTTTATAATGAAAAGAGAATTATTAAGTGTGACTTCAAAAATGCATCATATGTCAGTTCATGTAGAGAGACCCTGGAGCAAAAAAATGGAAATTACTTCTTATTTCTATCAAAATACTGCAAATAGCTATTCAGGTTCAAACTTAGTTACAATTAGAATGTGATGAGCAATGATTTCTTATAACAGCATGAAATTGTACATTCTATTCACGTTTGGGTTCAAATTATTTATTGGTAGGAGGAGAAAGAATGAGAAATCCTGCAAATTTATCAGTGTCACCATGAAAAAAAAATGATGGTACATTATTTGAAATAAAAATGTTCCAGTCAGTTACAGTAATTTGATACAAGAACTATGATTTTTTTTTCCTGCAGGAATGAGAGTAAACAAACACTATATCAACAAACCAGCAATAGAATCCACAAAAAGGTGTAAGATCATTTTTCATCTAAGACAAATGGTTAAGTTGGTTACTTTCTGTAAGTCACTACCAGCTACAGGGTTATTTTATGTAATTCACTGCTGGCTACCGCCTCATAATATCTGATGTGGGAATATTAAAAACATCAGTGGGTGAAAGAACAGGAAGAATCCATCTGTATTCAATGAATTCTAATTAAAAAGTAATTACAGCACAATGAGGTAGCTGCCAACTTTATTCTCTCTTCCTGACTACAAACCACACACACGCAGTATTAGTCTTCTACTATTTGTATCCTGCTAAACAAGCCAGGCAGGGACCGACACACATTTCCTTGCATTTTTCAGGTGACTTTGTTTGAAACAACTGCAGCCCCAGAAGACATTCTGGGGCAGAGGTGGTACACATCTTCTGTTATAATTGACCTGGGCTTTGAGATTTCTCTGTCATGATGTATCCCAGAAAGTTGCATGATGGGAAGACCCTTGTTATTCCTCCACCAGCCGAGCCAAACGGACAAGATCAAGTAGGCCTGGGATTTGGGAAAAAAAGGAAGAAATATTGACAGATAAGTAACCACTCCAGGAAATGACAGGCAGCTAGAGCAGTGTTGGGACTCTCAGGATTCAGACCTAATCCTTTAACCTCATGCTCAAACTCTGTAATCTTTCAATGAGATGGAAGAGAGGAAGGAAAAAAGCAAATTGCTTAATCAAAGCCCTTAATATGTGACTAGGATTAGTAATTAAGTCAGAATGACAACCTGTAGCATATAAAATCTTCATAAAATAGCCTCAGTACTAATGAAGTTGTAGCTGCAGGGCTGAAAATTTGGAAAAGGTAACCTGGCATTTCAGCGGGCTCAGACACCTTTCTCTATGAGCAAACAGGCATTCAAAACTGTCCTGACCACCAGCAATTTTTCTACAGTTGCCAAGAGGAAGTGCTACCGCCTACATTCTTTCCAGTTGGCAAAGCTCCCATTTCACCTACATTCTAGAAAACCTTCATCTAATAGACAGCATCACAGGTGTCAGTTGGGTTTCCGTCGAAAGAGGAGAATAGGCTGTGGCATAAGTCATTTGCTGCTGAGGGCACTAAAAGATGTCGGGGTTCTTCTTCAGAAAGGAAGTGCTAACAGGCTAAAGTGGCCCTTGTCAATTCACATTAAAAATGGAAAACAATAGCACACTGGATTTATACAGGATCCTTGGAGGCAACCACCCACATTATATTATGAGTTTTTATATTAACCGTTAGAAATGGTGGGAAGCGTGCATTAGTTACTCTGTTATACAACGGGGCATTCTGAGGTCCTGATGAGAGATTTGTCATTACCACGATCATAGTTAAGTAGCAAGGACTTTCTTATCAAAAGTGATGTGTTTTAGCCATTTCGCCTTTCTTCTCCACAATACATTACCAATCTTCCATGGAATAAGCAACCACAAATTCTTTATACCACCATAACAGGCTAGTCTTGACTGAACCCATGGAAGAATAGGTGTCTAGGGTCTACTGCCCCCCACTGCTTCTCCTCCAGTTTTGTAACAGTTATTTGTCACTAAGTAACTATTGCCCCAAAACATAGCAGCTTAAAACAATAGCAATTTATTATTGCAGTTTCTCAGTGTCAAGAATCTGAGAATGGCTTAGCAGGGTGGTTCTGGAACATGATCGCTCATGAGATTGCGATCAAGCTGTCAGCCAGCTTGCGTCACATGAAGATTTGATTGGGGCTGGAGGATGTGCTTCCAAGAAGGCTCACTCGCATGGCTGTTGGCTATAGTCAGTTCCTCACTGGATATTGGCTGAAAGCCTGAGGTCCTCATCACCTGGACCTCTTGGCAAGGCTCAGAATGTAGCAGCTAGTTCCTCCCAGAGCAAGTGATCTAAGAGAAAGAGAGTAGGAGAGTAGGAGAGAGCCCACAGCAGGAACAGTTATGATTTTTATTGCCTAATCTTGACAAGGTATACTATCACCTCTGCTGTAGGTGCTTGATCAGAGACTGACCTGGCATGGGAGGTGATGACACAAGGAGAACTCATTGGGGATCATCTAACAGGCTGGCTACAACAATTTGTACTAATAAATACACATTTAGTTATTTTGGCACAAGCTAGGAGGAACGTTGTTATTAGTTATTTTATTATTATTAGTTATTTTGGCACAAGCTAGGAGGAACGTTGTTGGCGAACTGCTTGTTAGGAGACAAGAAGGTGTATGTATGTATGGGTGTTTTGCTGGATTCAGAAAGATACTATGATGTCTTTTTCCAGTTTAGGCCGAAGGCTTATATCTGGAAATAGAGTCCATGGGCCAAAACTGAAAGACCCTCTGAAGCTGGACTTCATGAAACTTTGGACACAAACAATGTTGCTTCCAGGCCCACATGATAAAGAGTTACTCAGAGTTAGAGAGACTTTCACTCCACTTGGAAGAGAACCATAGAGCAGCAACATATGGCTGCAGTGCCTGCTATGTCCAGGAAGCAATCAGGGGTGTGAAGTTCCTTGGTTGGTGGAGAGATGCTACCTACCTATAAAGACAGCAGAGGTAGATCATGAGCAGACATGTCCCTACTCATATGTGGGACTGTCCTTAGAGAATAAAAATATCTGGAAGGTTGAAATCCTGACATTATGCAGGTGGACACTAATAAATCAGTGAAATACATCACTGAGATGTTATGTGTCCTTATCTGAATTTTCAGACTGGTGAAGTTACACTACATAATTACAAATCTGCAGTACACATTCTGGTCAGGCTAAAGTAATTTAAATGTCACAGACCTTGTCCCATCGAAGATTCACAAGCAACAACCTAGCAGACAATCTGGGTTCACTGAATTCTTTGCTAAGCCAGCTTTCAATGTATGCACCTCTTATTTTGTCTCTAGCTCTCATCTTTCTAATCTCTACTACATCTCTCTTACTTTTCTCCTGCTCTGCCCCATAATGAGCAGACTTCTGAGCTCTTGTTCCATCTGTTTTATTTTCTGGACTTTGACTAAGCATTCTCTTTCCAGATAGAGCATCTTCTCAGACAGATGTTTCCTGGAGCGTTTTTCCTTGGGATGGCCTGTTTGTGAGATGCATTAAGAGATCACTAATGAAAGAACCATATTCCATTGTTCTTTGTATCTCCAATACCTAGAATAGCATCTGGCACATAAAAGGCCCTTAATAAATCTTTAAATTGGGTTGAATTATTGCTCTATGACTAACAGGTCGCAAACCTCCTTCAATGCCAAAGCACAGTCTTAACTTGGAGGCAATTCTTACAAATGCCCTAAGAAAGAAATTATTCATTTCTCAGTTATTCAATTCGAACACCCAGTCCATGTCAGATACTGCACTTGGTGCTGCCTTTGCAGTGTGATGAGCAAACCTACAGGACACTTGGCCCCATGAAATGTAGAGTCCAGTTTATCTAATAAGTTTTTAGTAAGTGTCAGTAGATGATAAAATGATATATGATAGTTACTTTCAAATATATAAAGAAAGAAGCTACACTGATATTTGGAGGACAGAATTGGGCTCCATAAGTGTCAGTTACCAGGACACAGAGGACGTTTTAGTACTGGGGTCATTAAAAACTGGTAAGGAATCACCCTGAGAAGTAAGGAGTTTCCCAGAACTAAGAGGCTGGACTGTCAATCACCTGTCGGGACTATTATCTTAACAATAGTGACAACAATACTAGTGGTGCCTAACAATGATAGGTTCTTACTATATACCAGGCACTGTGTAATACCCTATAAAGAAGGTACTACTACTATTGTTGTTTTATAGATGAGGAAACCAAGGCCTAGGTAAGTCCTGAAATCAAATCTAGGGAGTCCAGAGCCTGTGTGCTAAACCACTTAATCCTCTACCTCTCTGTTGAAAGGATTCTTCAGTGAGCGAAGGTGAGCAACATGTTTCCTTCTAACACTGAGGTTTTCTGATGCTGTGATTCTCTTTATAGGTACCTAGACCCAAAGACAGCAATTGATCCGGAACAAGAACCTGGGACCCAGGATTTGCAGTTCCCTTGTGAGACTGCAGAGATGTTTAGAAGACCCCACTGCAACTGCCCCGCCTCCCAGGGGCAGCATCGACCGAGTGATTTCTACAATTTACCTACACTGGAGCATGGCTTTCTAACTTAGGCTAAAATCCTCATTTAAACACAAAGCCTTGAGAGTGGTCATACTTTAAGGTGGTAAAAACTCAAGAAATCATATCACAGAAGGAACTGTTGAAAGAATTGCATCTACTTTGGCAAAAAATAAAATAAAATCAATAAAATAATAAAATAAAATAAAATAAAATAAAATAAAATAAAATAAATAAAATAAAATAAATAAAATAAAAATATAAAATAATAAAATAAAATAAAATGTAAAATAAATAAAATAAAATAAATAAAATAAAAATATAAAATAAAAATATAAAATAAAATAAAATAAATAAAATAAAAATATAAAATAAAATAAAATAAAATATAAAATAACATAAAATAAAATAAAATAAAATAAAATAAAATAAAATAATAAAATAAAATAAATAAAATAAAATAAATAAAATAAAATAAAATAAAATAAAATAAAATAAAATAAAATAAAATAAAATAAAATAAATAAAATAAAATAAAATAATAAAATAAAATATAAAATAAAATAAATAAAATAAAATAAAATAAAATAAAATAAAATAAAGAACAAGGAAAGATAGATCTTCAAAGAGTTGAAGAATTATCACTTAGTAGAGAAGATTGACTTGTTTTTGTTTCTGCCAAAAGCACAATGGAAACTAACAGTGACGCTTACTTGTCCCGGAGTAGCTTTCTGTTAGACATTAAGAGACTTCCTAACAATTGCGGCTGCCCAAGAGTGGAAAGGATGTCCTGGGGAGGTTGTGAATGCCCCTTTGTTAGATTTCAGCAGGGATGTGGGAGAAGAGGTTCCGCCCTTGTTAAGAGTCCTTCCAGTCCTAAATTCTACAGTTCTTTGGTTAGTGATCTATATCTTTGTACAGATGCCTGTATTTATGTGATTGAGGAAAATTTTATTTAAAAATATTAAAAAACACAAATAAAGTAAAAATCACCATTAATCTCACCACTTAAAGATTAATTAAGGAAAGCAAAGGCCTCAGCCCCACTAATTCTGCTTTTGATTGTTCATAGCTTCGCCAAATTCATCAAAAGGTAAAGGAAAGTGATCGATAATATTAATAAGAGTTAGAAATGAAAATAGGTGGCATGGTATTGGTTGATATGTATTTCTATGTGCATGTGTGTGTATATATATATATTATTTTCTGTCATAAGTGTATACATTAACATATATATTCATACAACTTTAGAATTCACTGATTCAAATCATGCCTTGAACTGTATTTGACCCAACATTAAAAATTGGCTTTTTAAAACAAAATTTTATTTTATTTATGTATTTTTCAATTTCTTCTGCCATCTAAAGACTAAATACAGATGAAGATTTCTAATTTGGGGAGTGCCTTCTGTTTCATTTTAGCTTCAAGATAAAATGAAACAGAGCTTGCATGTGAACAATAGCACACGCGTGGGGTGTTGTCAATAGTGCATTTACCCACAGGATGCTTGGGTGATGTATGAGAGTGCTCCCAAAGCGGTTACTTGACATTTTTCTCCATTAACCCATTCTTCTGCTTGTTTTCCTTCTCTCAAGAAAAGTCACCTTCCTGAAGTTGGTCAGCCCAAGAACATGGGAGTCATCATTTATCTCTTTCCCCTTACCCTCCACAAACTTGATTTATCTCTTTCCCCTTACCTTCCACATCCAGCCCATTGGCAAATCCAGGGGACCCTGCCTCCAAATAGATCCCACCTCCCTCTTCACTCACTATGCTTATCCAGCTGACCAGCGTCTCCTGCCTGTGACACCAGAATAGTCTACCTGCTTCCACTCTTGTTTGCTATAATTCTGCACATAGTGCCCAGAGTGACTTTTTTAATGATAAATTTATACAATTTGATCATGTTGCTACTCTGCTTAAAACCAACCAGTGGTTTCCTATCACATTTAGCAAATATTTTAAACTATTTACTTTGGCTGTAAACCCTTGCCGACTTGACCCCGACTACCACTTCTATACCCTCTCCTATGTTTTTCCCAGCCACCCTGGCCCTTGGTCTTGTCCTCATGGTGCCCCTCTGGAGCCTCTGCATTAATGGTACCCTTTGCTTGAATGTCACTCACACTCATCACTGCATGTTCGTGTCCTTCTTTTGATTCAGAGCTCAGTTTACATATCACCACACAGAGAGGCCTTGCCTGACCGTCTCATCTGAAGTAGATACTCTACATCTCATCACTTTATTTTACTCCACGTAGCTCTTATATGCTCTGATCTATTCTCTCTCTTTTCTTTCTGTTTTCCTCACTCTCTTGCTTTCTTGTCTGTCACCGACTCCAGAATGCAACTTGTTAATGGCTGAATCCTCATCTTCTAAAACAAAACCTGATATACTATAAGAGTCCAATAAATATTTGTTGATGAAATGAGAATGTGAATGATTTGTAGCACCATACAATGAATGTTCATTCTATCGACTTTTGCTTGTACCCAAGCTCTCCTGGTCCTCACTGAAAAATGTCAGGCTTTGCATGTCATGATAATGAGCCCAGGTCTGAGGTCTTATAGCCACTGAATAAAAAACCTAACTCTCGGGGCAGATCTGTGAACATGTGTGAAATCAAGCATGAAAAAGAAACCAAGACTTTCTTACATGGCTCTAATTTGTGAAGATAACTGCTAAGAAACTAGAAGAGGTTAGAAGGAAACATCAGAACCAGGCAATTCCCCATTTGCTCTCAACACCATTAGCTCTCTGTCTGTTATGCCGTCCCTGATAGAGGCAGCTGGAGCCAGAAAACTTGGGCCCAAATTTTATAAGTTAACACTGTGAATGCCTTGTGTTCTTTTGGCAGTTGTGAATTGTGTTGGTTGGAATTGGCCAAATTTAATGACATCGGGTAATGAACTAATCCTTTATTTCTGAAGCCGCTGTTCTGAATAAAATTCCAAAATGATTCTTATTGAATCAAATATTTCAGCCAATAGTTTATTAACTATCTATAGTTTTGCAATCATTTTCCTAGACATTTTTACGAAAATACTTAATTCTCACTTTATTCCTATGCGTTTATCCACTCTATAGATGGACGAACTTGGTCCCAAAGAGATCAAATCACTTCTCAAGGTCACACAGCTAGACATAGACCAAGTCGGAATTTGAATTCTGACTCCTTAGCTATTAAGATCTCACATCCCTTACTTGTCCCAACCTCTGGTCCTAATTTAGCATGTTATGTAGACCTGCCAGTCAAGTTATAATTCGCAGTGTAAACCACTCATTTTGCTTTTTGATGTAGACAGCAACTTCTGGGGTGTCTGGTCGGTGGGGAACAGATCCAAGAAACCAATTATCTGTAGGGATGATCATTCTTCAGAATTTCTGGACACACAAAGTTGAAGACCAGATCTCATGACCATCCCCTAACCCAGCTCTAGGTGCCCTACTAGTGGTCTCCCAGCCTCCTGAGGTGCCATTATTTCTGTGCCCACACTGCAGATCAGGTTTCCTTGTTAATCCACTCATATTGCTTTCCTCCCTTGGAAGTCAGTGAACATCTGCTCTTATGGAGAAACTTTCACTCATCTTTTTAAATCAGTCCACAGTTTAAAAAATATATATACACACACACATATATATACACATGTATAAGTTTAGTCAGTGTTTTAAAAGATAAAGCTCTCAAAGTCTTATTTTTTTCAGTGTCTCTCTCTTTTGAAGATGAAGTAGGGCCATATGTCTGACAGGTGAGGAGCAAAGGGAGAAGAGTGAGTCCCGTGACGCAGGCGGCTGGCACTGTGACGAAGGAACAGACTAGGGCCTGAGATCTCGAGACTGCTAATCAAATTCCACCTTCCCCAGGGCCCACCACACCCACAAACTCTCCCAGAGAGGACGGTAGATAGAAGCGACTTACAGATGAAAAGCAGATTTAAATGTTAAGCCTTTTTAATGCTATTAATTTTACACAGTATCAACTCCTCTTCCATCTGGTCCTCTGGCAGTTGACTAAAAGTAAGCATTCCCGACAACTTCAGAAGAAAACACTATAAAACAAACCCAACAGCTTGTAGACAATGGAAAAAAACAATCTTCTGTTCGCAATTGCAGAAATATCAATGATCTGAGGCAGTTTTATGGTTCATTCAAACACTGATGATAAATAATGTTTAAAAAATAATGACCTTGTAGAGAGGATTTTAATGACAGGAAATGATTTCAGTTATTAAATGAGAAGATTTTAATTTAGCAATGCAAAATGATTCTTAAAGACTTTTTTTACATGTCACCAAGTACTATATTCATTAAACTATTTTTAATACAAAAAAAGTCATATATTTTACTCTTGTGCTAAAATTTTGATCTTTTATCACCTAAAATAAAATGTTCAAGTTTTATATAGAATTGGTTTAAAAGGTAATTCAGTTCACCAAGAGTATATTATAGTTACTGTGAGGTATTTTAGGTAAGCATTTGATAATAGCATTTTTTTTTTTAAAGTTAAGAATTTAACTGGCTCCATTCTCTATTTTTAGAAATAGTTTTGGAGTACAAATCAGGCCCATGAATTCTAGCGGCTCCAAAAAGAGGGCTGATTTGATTATCAGCAAACAGAGTACAGGTAGGTACAGGACACTGAGCTTAGCAACATTTCCTCTAAAAAATAAAATGCTCACATAAAGTATATTTCTAAATGGAATCACTCCAAGTTGCTCACTAACTACCACAAAACCCATTTGCTGACCCCAGCATTTCCCAGAGCATTCAGAAAACACTGAGGCAGGATGCAGAAAAACCCTCGTTGGGGTGCAAGGCTAGGGTCCTTTTTGTGTTTTCCAAACCAATAATAAAGTAAAAGAATTGCTTAAAATAAAGCAATGCAGAAAGAAATAATAGGCAATATACTGGAATGGAGTGGAAATTAACAATGCAAAAAGGTTCCTAAAACTAAAGGGTGGTGGGGGAGGGATGAGCCTTAAGCAAGGTGTTTCTGTTGCAGACAAACTTGCTCAAAAGTGTTAGCATTTAAATGGTCACACCTTGGCTTTGAACTTAACACTCCATTAAGGGGCTGAGGGAGCTCACACCTTTATCTGTGGTGACTTTCACTCTCGTCTGAAGTTCAAGGAAGAGAAAGAGGAGGAGGAGGAAGGGGAGGAGCAGTCACAAAGGGAGCAAGGGTAAGGTCGTTTATGGGAAAACCGAAGGGCCTGGTTATGCCTGCTGTCCTGGTGCAATTATTAACAGAATCTGCTTTCACTCCCCAAAGTGTTCTGATTTGGATAATAAATTATGTAGTGACTCAAATAAGGTATAGAATATCTAAAACAATAGTGGCAAGGCAGCGGTCATTTAAGTTTGTAAATAAAACATTTGTTTCTAGGATAGTATGCTTTGGTTCAGTTATTTCTATGTCATTTCACATGTTAAGTAAGGCTAAATGTTCCTGACTGCAGGAGAAGAATCAAAAAATTAAAGTTCCTTGGGAAGTGATCCTAGAGGCTATGTGGTTATCATTTCACAAAGGAGAAACTGAGGCTCAAAGAGGTTGACTTGCCTAAGGCCACACCACTAGTTAATGCTGGGAATAGGATTTAAGTCTCCTAAATGTAAATTATAGGTTTTCAGTGTGTCAGGTATTTTCAGGAATGTAAATAATATTCTCAAGATAGAAAAATAAAGTATAGAAGTTGTGATAACTATAGACTCCTTTTTCTAGGTCAAAGGGTTTGGAGATGAGTTGGAAGTTTGGGGGGACACAGAGGACAGCTACTGGCTCTTGGGGTGAAGTTTCTGATGTTCACTGATGATTTCAGCTGAGGAGGAGACTGAGAATTTCCTTGGAAGGAACAAAAGCCAAGAATCAAATTGGTTTCTAGCTTAGCAATTTAACAGCCGATTGATTCTCGTCAAAGTCATTAAATATCTTTAAAATTTCCATTTTCTCATCTACCAAATTGATATGAAATTAATATTCATCTCAGATGACTTGTAAAGATTAAATAAGACAGTATATGTAAAGCTTTTAGCTCAATGTCTGGCACACAGTCATACATTCAGAAAATGTCAATGATCATCATTATCGCCATCATCATCCTCATGATGATCATCATGCTCAGCAGCAGCAGCCAGAGCAGCTTTGTCCTTCTCCACTCCTAAACTCACTTGCTTCGAATAGTCATCTGATTTCACAATCCCACTGATCCTTTTTTCTTAGACAATGCTCCACCTTAATCTCATTTAGTTCCATGCGCTCACGGAACTAGATATTATTGTTCTTATTTTAACAGATAAGGAAACAGGCTCGGAGAGATTAAATAATTTCTTCAAGATTACACAATCAATAAGTAATGGAAGTAGAATTCAAACTAAGCTTTCTTATCTTTTCAATTTGTCTCTGGTAAGAAATTATAGGGTGGAGTGCTGAGATAAAAGAGTAAGGAAGGGGGAAAAGGTAGCTGGAAGTTGGTCCTGCCTAGAGGGTGTGTGTGTTGGGAAAGTGACAAGAGGCGGACCACTCTTCACCACATTGTTCTATAGTTATTGCCCACATATAATCAAGATTTTTTTTCTTACATAGCCAATCAAAGAAAGTGAGCTTAAAATCTGGAGATAGTATGAACTAGAAAAGATGCTATCTGTCTCCTTAACAGAAAACACCCTGATAAGATCCAGAAAAGAAAGTCAAGCCAAGACAGAAGCCCCAAGTGTCCCTGAGGTCAGTACCTATACTGAGACATGGGCAGACCAAGTAAGGAGAAGTGAGCACTTGGAGTCACTGGGTCACTCTGCTCTTTTCTAACTCTTTACTTGTGTGGAAGAAAGGTCAGGTGACTGACTTCTCTGTGGTTCGTGTTTCTTTGTAATTTCTTGGAATATTTGGGGTTAATTTAGTTGTCATTGGGGACCCTTACTGTCAAATGATCCTTTGAATCATCACATTTAGATGATTTGGAGTTATTTCTAATTACACAATTAGGACTTCCAGTGAGGGGCAGAGAAATTCTACTAATAAAACTAACTAGTAAAAGCACAAGCCAAATAGAGGCCAAAACAAAGTGACTGAGATTCTTCTCCATCCACACACCTGGAAACACTCACAATGACTGAACCAGGGGTCCTCACATTCTCTGAGAACCCCTTGGAGTTCTCTGGGAACCCCTGGGAGTTCTCTGGTTATGGCTCCATATGACTGACTGTAACTTCCAGTAATTCAGTAATTATGAGTGCATGTTTTAGAGTCAAACAAACTTTAATATGAATCTTGTTCCTACCTCTTCTGCCTTGGGAAAACAAATAAGTGATTTAAACTATCTAAGTCATCATTTTCTCACATGTAAAAGAGTAGTGATAATACTACTTAATCATACATGTAATACACTTATCTCTGTCCTGGCACATAGTCCTTGCCCAGTAAATGGCAGACATCCTATTCTGCTGACATCCCTGCTGGGAAGAGTTTGAGCTGTGACAAAGAATCCACCTCCCTACAATACTCCCACCCCTCCCGGTCACCACCCTCTTTGAGGGCACATCTATTGGATTAGCCTTTGGTCCACCTATAGCTTTAGGATTAAGTAAACCAGTAGGGTAACACTCTTTTCCCTCTACCTTGAAGGTTTTTTCCTTGACTGTACCCTGATTATTGTATCAATTAACTCATGGGAACTGTTCATTAAATATGCAAATTAAACCAAGCCAAGAGAAATGGCAAACACGAAGAAAAATTTTGGACTAGAAACTCTCCACAGGTTTTCAAAATGAATATAATCTAATATGATAGAATTTAAGAAACAAATACAAGGTCCTTCTTTTGATTCAAAACAAATCTCAAATACATGTGGATCAGACTCAAAGAAAGAAAAAAAATAAAACTTAGATTTTTTATTTGAAACTAAACTCAATTTAATTTATACTGTGATATGTCCTGCCAAAAAAAAAAAATGGGTATAAATACACATAACATGGCCTGTAGCCTCTAATAAGGGGCATGTTCCAGTCAGTGTTGCTTGATTAGGCAGACCACCAGATATGGCACAAAGTGACAGATTTTAGCCTTTTCTCCTTATTTCAAGAATCAAAGGAGATTGTGAGTTCTGTAACATTAAGGTTGTGAGAGCATCAGCTAAATAAACACTTGGTTGGGGCCTTCATTGATAAGAGACTCAAGTATCAGATGGATATTTAGACCAGATACCGTTAAGGTCTCTTTCAACAAGAAGCATCCTTCCAGTAATTTACCATCTCATAGGGCCAAGAATTTTCTTATCAGAACATACATTTGGTCTCTTTATAATTTCTCAAGGAATTGAGCAAATAGATAAAAGAGTCCAAGGTCACAGATGTATATTTGTTTGTTTTGTTATTTTAACAAGCTTCCTTGGGTCTGACTACTCTCATTACCCTATTTGGTTCTTTTTTAAAGAAAATTGCTTTCCAAAAGGAGGTATGACCTGGCTACTCTAGACTCTACAAAAACCTTAATTATCCCCTTCTCTGGGCTTGTGTTCAGCTACCGTTGCCCTTTTGAATGCCTCAACACCCGTCTCTACCAATCCATCACCTCCTTCAAATCTGGCTTCATGCTGGCCTTCTCTAAGAAAACTTCCTAGTTTCATATATTCTTTTAAACTCCTCGAGCACTCTCTGTAGTACACCCACACTTGCTAACATCTCGCCTGCAAATCATTCTCCAGTTTCATGTTTCTGTGACTCTTCAACTGAACTCTAAACTCCTAAAGGGCAGTGAACCTCTGCCAAAAGAGATAAAAAGGAGACAAGCTCTGGATTTTTCTAATGATCACAAACATTGGGCACAAAGCAACCACTGGGGGCCTGAGACCCATCAAATAGCAGTGAAATTTCACTAGGATTAAGGTTAGACGGGGCAGCCCAAGCTTCGGAAGATCAGAGATATTTACATACTGTTCTGAGTAGTTCAACAGTCCTTCCAAATCACCAGGACTACAGAAATAAAAGTTTCATCTAGCCACTAGCTCCAGCTGAACATATCACAGGTTACTTAAAGTGCAATTTATTTTTAATAGAAAAATTGATTCTAGAATGAAACATGAAGTAGCCTTTTTTTTTTTTTTTTTTGGTAGTAGACTAACCTTTTAAAGAATAGCATTCTTGCCCTAGAGAGGAGCATAAAAGTTTAAAAGGTTATTTTCCACATTACACATAACCCGCATCACCTTTCCTATCTCTTTGCTGCATCTACGCTCAGGGTGCCTGTGGCGCTAACTCACTGAAAATATCGTCTCCATTAATGCATGATTTAATTCTCTTTACTAGACAAAGTACACACCCATCTTTCAAAGCAAATTCAAACTTTTGTAATTCATTACCTACTCTGTGAGATGTGACAGAACAGAGTTTTCTCTTCAAAACTCGAATGAGCAAAGCAACTATATTGCTAAAGAGAAGTCTTCTCTAACTCACCCAGAGGAGTTGGTTGCTCCCTGCCATGAGTTTCTATGGCACTTTTAGCTAATTGCTCTCCTTAAACTTACCACGATTGATCATAATTATTTGTTTGTATGTCTGTCTCACCTATTCCAACTGCCAATTCCAAGAAAACAGAAATTCTGTCCTATCCATCTCTTTGTAACCTCTCGTTGTGGGTGTCATGTTGTGCCACCCAGTTCCCTCTCAAGACAAGGCTCCCGTCCCCAGCTGCTAGGATCATTGCCTGCTGTCAGCCCATAGCCTAGTCTCTTTTCTGGAATTTCACAGAACTAACTAGCATTCATTCTCATCCAGTAACTGGTCAATGTGAACATACAATTGAGGCCTCATTGCCTCAATTCAGGAAAATTCTAAGAACTCCTTCACCCCTCTAATCTCTGTGCTATCAGCCACATCCTTATTTGTAACTGCATCAAAGCTCATCTTCTCTTCTTCCCAGTTCTATTCACTCCACTCTCTCATAGATGCTGTTCCTGAGAATCCTGCCTAACAAATTGCCTACACACAAGTCTCTATCTCTGAGTTCCCTAAGGAACCAAATTATGAAACCTCATACCCTAGAACAGTGTCTAGTGCATTGTATGTATTCCATTAATACTTGATAGAAGAATGAATGAATGAATGAATGAATGAATGGATGAATGAAGCACCCAGGAAATTAATAAATAATAACAATTTACATTCTAACATTATACTCTCACTACCCTCCCTGCCCCATCCTCTCTAAGGGTATGATCTTTGATAGCCAATGTACACAAATATTAACTGAGCTTTAAAATAGCAAAAATTATATTTAAGATTATATTATAAATGGGGGAGAGAGACATAGAGAGATAAACTTTTTATGCTTTACTCGAACTAGTAAAAAGATGACACCATTATACTGTGCTAAGTTTTGTATACATAATGTAATACCTAGAGCAACTACTAAAAAAAGCTATACAAAGAGTTGTATTCAAAAACGCTATAGATGTATCAAGATGGAATTCTAAAAATAAACTCACCAGAAGACAAGAAAAAGAAAACAGGGAAACATAAAATAAAATGCCAGATTTAAGCCCTAACATATCAATATTATATTTCATGTAAATCACTTAAATATACCAATTAAAGGACAAACATTAACAAAGTGAATTTTAAAAACATGACTCAACTATATGCTTTCGAGAAGAAAAACACATGGAGTATAACAGTATAAGCAGGTTGAAAATCAAAGGATAGAGAAAATATATTATGCAAATGTTAATCAAAGGAAAGCAGGAATGGCTATAGTAATATTAAATAAAGTAGACTTTGGAACAAAGGAAATTACCAAAGACAGAGAGGAATGTTACATAATGAAAAAAAGGTCACTCCACAAGAAGATAGAGACATCCTAAATGTTTCTGTACAGAGCTGTAAAATAAATAAAGAAAAACTCATAGAACTGAAAAGATATGTAGACACATCTAAACTTATAGTTGGAGACTTTAAAACTCTTCTCTCCTAAATTGATAGAACTAGAGAGAAAGTCAGCAAGAATATAGAAAAAATCAATATCATCACCTACCAAAGGATTTAATCTATATTTATGGAACACTCTATCTAACAACAACAGAATAAACGTCCTTTTCAAGTGCCCATGGAACAGAACAAAGATATACAATGTTCTGGGCCTTAAAAAGAAAATTTTAACAAATTTTAAGAGACTAGAAATTAGATGGAATATGATCTCTAGCATAATGAAATAAACTACAAATTAATGAGGGATAATAAGAAAAATTTCAAACTCTAAAATAAAGTAACACATTTCTAAATAATCCATGGGCTAAAGATGAAGCTCTCAAGGGAAATAAACATACATTAAACTGAAATATATGAAAATACAATGTATTAATATTTATGAGACATAGCCATAGTAGTGGTGAGGGAAATTTATAGCATTCAAATGCATACACAAGAAAGAGGAAAAGTCTCAAATCAGTTATCTAAGCTCTTACCTCCAGTATCTAGAGAAAGAAGAAGAACAAAGTACATGCGAACAAGTAAGAGGAAGAAAATAATACAGGTAAGACAGAAATCAGTGAAATTTAAAATAAAAAGTAAAGAAAATTAATGAAACAGAGCTGTTTCTTTTAAAAGATCAATAAAATTGACAAATCTCTAGCAAGACTGATGAAGAAAAGAGATTGAAGACAAAAATTACCAATATCAGGAATGCAACGGGATATCACTACAGACCCTGCAGGCTTCGAAAGGACAATAAGGCTATACGATGAATAATTCTTCAGATAGAAACTTAGGTGAAGTTGTCAGTTTATTCTAAAACAAACAGAAACAGAAACACAGCTCACCCAATATGAAATAGATCTTTCATGGAAGATTAACACCAATTCTACACAATCTCTTCCATAAAAGAAAAGATGACGGAATACTTCCCAAATCATTTTACAAAGCTAAAATAACTCTCATACCAAATCCAGACAAATGTAGTATAAAATAAGAAAACTATAGACCAATATCCCTCATGAATATAGACTAAAAATTTCTAAGCAAAATATTAGCAAATAAAATTTAGCAATATATAAAAATAATTATAAATCATGACCAATGGAGCTTATTCTAAGGATGCAAATTTAGTTCAATATTTGAAAATCAATCAACATAATCTACTATATTAATAAGCATTAAAAGAAGTTACATGAGAATATCAACTGATGTGGAAAAAGCATTTTACAAAATTAAACACTCTTTAATGGTAAAAATTCTGAAAAAAAAAAAAGAATACAGGAGAACCCCCTCAACTTTTGAAAAGCATCTAATAAAAAATCCATAGCTCACATTATTCCTAACGATGAAAGACTGCATTCTTTTCCCCTGAGATCGGGAACAAGGAAAGGATGTCTGTCTCACTGCTCTAGTTCAACATAGTGTTGGAAGTGCTTACCAGCGCAGTAAAGGCAAGAAAAGGAAATAAAAGGCATTATGTCAGAAAGCAAGAAATAAAACTGTCCTTTTTGCAGTTGACATGATTGTCTTTATAGAAATCTCAAGAAATCTAAAAAAAAATAAATAAAAACCTACTAGAACTAATAAGTTCAGCAGTTTCAGGATACAAAATAAGTATACAAAAAAATCAATTGCACTTCTGTGTACTAGCAGTGAACATTTGGACAACAAAACTGAAACTATAATACCATTTACAATCACTCAAAAAATGATACCTAGGTGTAAATCAAACATACAGGATTTGTATGCTGAAAACTACAAAGCGCTATGGTGGAATGGGGAGTTATTGTTTAATGAGAACGGAGTTTCAGTTTTGCACGATGAAGTGTTCTGGAGAGGGTTGTACAACCATATGAATGTACTTAACACTATTGACCTGTACACTTAAAACTGGTTAAGCTGGTAAATGTTATGTTATGTGTATTTTACCACAATAAAAAAAAAATAACTGAAAAAAAGTAGGAAAGTCACAGACTCTACTAGTGTACTTGAATGTGTTTGATTGAAACTGGGGTACATTTTCAGGCTTTTCCAGAGCTTTGGTGAGCTGCCCCTCAAAACTATCTCACTTCTTTTGCTCTCAAACTATGCTCACCACAACACAGCTACTTCCCGACCCCCCTCCCCCTCCATTGCCTGGACCTTCTTTATTTTTTAGTAAAAATTGTATATATTTAAGATGTACATGATGATTTGTTATACATATATAATGAAATGATTACTAGAGTCAACATAATTAACATTTTATCTCCTCCTACAGTTATCATTTTTTGTGTGTGATGAGAGCACCTGAAACCTATTCTCATGATAAGTTTCTGATTTTCAATATATATTAACTATAATTATCATGCGGTACATTAGATCTCTAGATTTAGTCATCCTATTCATAACTGCAACTTTGTACCCATTAATTATCAACTTCCCATTTCCTCCACCTCCCTGCCCCTGGTAACCACGGTTCTATTCTTCTATGAATTCAACATTTTTAGATTCCACGTATCAGATCAGTTAGTTTTTCTTTCTGTGTCTGGTCTACTTCACTTAGCATAATATCTCCCAGCTTCTTTCATGTTGTCACAAATGGCAGGATCTCCTTGTTTTCTAAGGCTGAATAAGATTCAATTGCAGACACACACACACACACACACACACACACACATACATACGTATATATATATATACATACACACATACATACACATACCATAATTTTTTTTTTTAGGCGAGGTAACTCTTGGTTGACCTCACAGATTGCAAGGACCTTGTCAATTTATAATCCCTTATTTTTTATTTTTTATGCCTACAGCACCTGGTCTTCCTAGGTGGTCTTCCATCCAAGTACTAACCAGGCCTGACCATGCTTAGCTTCCGAGATCAGACGGGATCGGGCTTGTTCAGGGTGGCATGGCCGTAGACTACATACCACGATTTCTTTGTCCATTCATCCATCAATGAGCACTTAAGTTGTTACCATATCTCAGTTATTGTGAATAATATTGCAATGATAATGAAAATCCAGATATCTCTGGAAGATATTGATTTCATTCCCTTTAGGTATATACCCAGAAGAGGGATCGCTGGACCATATGTAGTTCTATTTTAGTTTGTTGTTGTTGTTGTCGTTGTTTGTTTGTTTGTTTTAGTTTTTATAAGAGTTTATTTGCGCCAAACCGACAACATATGCAGGTGAATGAGATCTCAAATGCTCCTCTATTTTAATTTTTTTAGAAAAATTTTTATACCGTGTTCTGTAATAGCTGTGCCATTTACATTCCCTCCAACAGTGTTCAAGGGTTCCCTTTTATCTACATCCTCATCGACACTTGTTATCTTTAATTTTTATTTACTTTTTTAATAGCCATCCTAACAGGTGTGAGGTGCTATTTCATAGTTTTGATTTGCATTTCCCTGATGATTAGTGATGTTAAGAACTTTTTTGTGTACCTGTCAATCATTTGTATGTCTTCTTTGAAAAAAATGTCTATTCAGATCCTTTGCCCTCTTTAAAATCAGATTGTCTTGTCTTTTTTTGCTACTGAGTTTTATGTGTTTCTTATATACTTTGGATATTAACCCCTTATCTGTTATATGGTTTGTAAATACTTTCTCACATCCATAGTTGCCTTTTCATTTTGTGTGTTGATGGTTTCCTTTGCTGTGCAGAAACTTTTCAGTTGCTGTAGTCCCACTTGTTGATTTTCACCATGCAGCTTTCTGATTGTAGCTGGTCCCTCAGGTGAGTTTTCCACAGGAAAGAGAATCTGCCCGTGGACTTGAGTGGTCAAGGCCCCCTGGCAGTTATGAATCTCGCTGTGTATGAACATACTGGCACACTGGTTATGTGCCAGCCTCTTGGGATAGAGCCTGAATTCCCACTGTGCCTGTCCCCTTCTTATTGTCCTGAGAGACAGAGTCTGGAGTTGCCAACTGAAGGCCAGGGCTTGGACTACAGTTGCCGTAAACCCTGTGCTGCTCTCACATTCTCCCTGTGCAGCAAGCCACTCTTGTTTTCTGCCCTTCTCTCCTGGCCTTTTGGCTTTAACCAAGACAATAATGTAGAATATTGGCTCTGTGAGAGCACTGCAACCTACATCTTTATCCTAAAAACACAGAAATCTGCTTTTGAGACAGTAACTCATGGCTCACCTACTTATGATTTGTAAATTCTTTGCCATAGTTATAATTCTTTTTTATTCTGGATTACCTGGCAACTACAATATCTAATATAGACACATGCATATATCATATAGAATAATATATTTCCTTATTTCTGTATCTTTTCCTTGTTTTTATCTATGTCCTGACACATGGAGACTCAGAATCTGATTCTGCTTACCACTGTCAATTAAGACTCTTCATATAATTCTTATCTTTCCAGGTCTGTATATATTACATTAAGTTCAAACCTGGCAAGTCTCCTGCTTGACATCTACTGATATGTAAGTGGCTCACACAGGGACCAATGAGAGAGGTGGGTCTCCTAGTGGCACAGGCATGTAAACCTACCCTCCCCAGTCACTTGTGCCAAGCAGGCACTCTAATGCCAGAGGACCGACTCACCGACCAAGGCCTTCTGGGGCTTTAGAGTTTTCTTACCCAGAAAATAGGATCAACACCACTGCCATCATGAATTATTCAACACCTGCCTGGGCTACTCTTTGGTGAACAGTGAAATAATGGAAACTGACAAAATTGATTTGTGGTAAATTTTTAGTGAAGCCAAGTTCATGGCAAGTGAGCAAGGGCAGGCAGGGCTCAGAGGAACTTGACCACAAGAACGATCAGACCACATTTCCCCTGGGAACATCACCACCTGGCCAACAGCACAGCCAGGCGAGAGGCCCTGCACAAGACTCCTTTTTCTTCCAGGGTTTGAGGAGGATGAATGCTGCCTCCCACTGAAAAATACAGCCACTTAGGCCCACCAAGCCAGCTCCCTAGCCAGAAAGATGGGCGAGAGTCTTATAGCATTTCATGAAGCATTTGAATTGCTAGATAATTAGAAACTCAATAACCAGATCTCTGAACATAATTTTATCCTGCTTAGCAGAGTGCTAAGAAAGAAAGGCTTCAGTTCAGCATATTTTGAATTTTGTATTAGAGCTTCACTAATTAAAATGAAAAAAGTATTAGCACCATGTCTAATCCTTCCATTAATCTTCCTCAACATATATTCTGCTGCCTGTTATTGTATAATCATTAAATGTAAAATATTAAACTAGACATTTGACTTTATTGATCACTTTTTAGACTAAAGATATAGCAGGTAATTATCTGCCAAGACAGATTCATTGATTGGGCTGTCATTGGGAGAGCTGAAATTGATACATAGTTGATTATCACTCTAGTACACTGTTTTCATCAGTTATTTTGTCTCACATGCTTTCTCATCAAGAATTGTGTATTTATAATGAGTATCTATTTAAAAACTCAAAAGGCAAACTTTTACCCTACAGCCAGATAGCTGCGTTTCTGTATAGATCAGAAACATTGTAGTCTAAGTATAGATTTAATTTTATAGACTTGGGCATTTTATTACCATGCAAATTTGGACTAGTATTTTGTCTCTACATCTCAGTTTCTATATTTGAAAATTAATATGAACTCATCTGGATTTTTTTTCTTCCTTACTTATTCCTTTAGCATTTACAATTTGGTTCAGTTTGCTAAAGAGGAGTAAGGCCTTTTCAGTGTTCCAGGCACCATACAAGATGCTGGGATACCTAGATGGGAAAGACAGAGTCCCTGCCTTCAGGAGAGCTTACCATCTAGTGAAGTAGACCATCTTGGATCCAGATAAAGGGAATAGAAGAGTCTGAGGAGGTAGAGGCTGTGTGTGGGCAATAAGCAGCCTCTTGGTTCATTCTGACACAGGGTAAGATGTTTTTAAATTCTGTGTAAACAACAAGGTCAGAGTTACCTACCATATTCTGGGCATGTAGAATGGGATAAGAAAAAGGATAATTTTTAAATGCCATCCTGGGACATGCAAGAAGGCTGTTCTTAATGTTCACCTTTTTCAGAATTTAGCAGCTGACTTCATGGCTGAGCTCTAACACAGACCAGAGTTTCATGGAATTCCTTTCTCGGAATTGAGCTGTAGAGAAGTCCTAATGTAGTGTTTGGACTAACCCCCATTTTGGTTAGATCATAGATATGCAGTTTTGCAATTTATCTTGCTACATGTAGTTCTTTCCATAGTTAATTTTAAATTCTATATAGTCAGGGGCCGTGACTTGCATTTTTCTTTTAAACTCTTTCTTTCCACCCCTTTGTGTTTCTACATTTGGTAGGTACTCAGTGAGTAATGGTAGAAACTTCTTGCAAGGCAGTTAGAGGATAATGACCCACTTGAACAAAACTGTTTCCATGAAGCTGAATTCTAAATTTTAATTAGAACAGTTTTGCCACATGGTAGATGTGCATTAAACTTATTTTAATTTACCTGGAACAAAGAAGCTCAAGTCACCTTCAATAATGGGAGCTTGATGCTGAAGGCATGAATGAATGAAGCTGTAATCAATTTCACTTAAATATCTTTCCAGTGTTGACAAGAAATACAGCATAGTGTCATGGAAACAGGTTTGTACACAGGTTAAGAAACCTAGATTTTGGGCTCAGTGGCCTGATCCTTTCAAATGAAGTGGTTGGACCAGATACTCTGGAAAGATACTGTCACTGAAATTCTACTACTCTATGTTGCCTTAAGTGAAGGAAATCGGTAGCTGTCATTCACAAGGGCAAATAAAAGATAAGGTAATAGAGGCAATTATCCAAAATCACAATTCTAGGAATTCACAGACTACACAAGAGCCTAAATTTCTTCACTGCTATCCAGTCCAACTTCTCTGTGGCTTCTCACTTCACATATTTGGCTAAAGGAAATAAAAGGATTTGCTGTTAACGTGTCATAACTTAGGCTCTAGAAATTACTTTTGAGTGAGCAACAATTACTTTTTGGGACATGGTTACATAGTGTAGTAGTTAGCACTTCTGCTTTACACACAGAAAGTCCTGGGTTCACACTCCAGTGGAGCCACAGTCCATGGTCTATGGCCATACCATCCTGAACAAGCCTGATGTCTGATCTTGGAAACTAAGCAGGGTCGGCCTGGTTAGTACTTGGATGGGAGACCACCTAGGAAGACCAGGTGCTGTAGGCATAAATAAAAAAATTACTTTTGAATTTCCAAGTAAATCTGTAATGTATGTTTTCTGTACCACTACAGAACTGTGGAGACAGTCTTTTGGACTACAACTCCACATATCGTTGGGCAGAGGGTCTCAATATATTTTTTTCTTTTCCTTTTTTATTAAAAAAAAATTTTTAAATCTGATAGAAGCTGAACTCTTTCCCAGAACGGTGATGGAGTTCATAAATAGAACACTTTGTGTACAATTTCAGGATAGGGGGAGAGAGCATAGAGGACCACTCCCAGTTAAGAATTAGAAGGGGCCACTTCCCCTCTAGACATATTTTAGGGCCAGGTTTTGTTCTGCCATGAATACTTTTGTGCTTTAACCTCTCCCCTCTGTCACCTACTACCTGTGTGACCACAGACAAGTTGCTTAAAGTTTCTGAGCTCCTTCGGAAACAGGGATAATAACGTAGACTTGTCGGGAGCTGGTCGGGAGCATTTAGCGTTAAGAGCTAATGTGAATAAAGAACATGGCACTGTGCTTGTTGTAATAGTACCAGGCAATTACTTACTGTTTGTTTTCTTTCTCGTTCTCATTTTTCTCCTTAATTTCAGTCAAACCCAAATAACAATATGCTTTCCTTTTGCAGGGCAGAGTCCTAATTCCTTTTTGTATTGTCCGCACTCCTCTTCACAACTACCTCCAACTTTCTACTCCAACTTACTTTTTGTACTGTTCGATCTTACATAATACACTCGGATTTCTTCCTTTTTGTTAAAAAAATTTCAACTACTTGTAACAGCACCATTGTGCTTCTTTTGCCAAAATAGGGTTCATTTTTAATTCTCCAGATTTGTGACTTCTAAGGTAAAGCCTTAGTCACATTAGCATGACCCAGAATTTCCCATTTTAAATCTTTCCTGGGGCTGAAAATTAATCTTTCCTTAGGCAGTACCTAAAGCGTTTGCGTACCGAGTGATCTAAAGATCAATTAAACACTGACTGAGCTTCAGTAAAGAAACTATTTCTCTGCACAAAAAGAGGTGATGGTAATGCAAGTAGAATCCAAGAACATCGTTTGAGTGTAACTTGCCTCATCACCTTAAGGAACACTGAGAAACCTGGGGGAGCTGCTGAATCCAAACCGAGTGGGTGACCCTGAGCCTCCACAGTACAAGAGATACAGTGGAGAGCCAACATTTATTGAGCAACAATTGTGTGCCTGGTGGAAGTCAGAGGTTGCAATATGGAGGTCTACAGCCCACGCATGGCCTACAAATGTGGAGTTTTCTCTGTTCTAAAAAATCATAAATTTATATTTAAAAATAGAAACATTTCTAATACGTTATGCACGCACACACAAGAGAATCTTGTAGCCTTTCCTAAAAAGCCAGAATATTTGGCAACACTGGGCTCAGATTCTTACATGGTAATAATAAGTTAGAGGAAAGTGGGAGAGGCTATTAATAGAGGGGTACAAGCTCTCAAGTCATCACAATTCTTAAAATTCACTTAAGAAATGCATGTGTACATATTAAATCTGGTTCTCTTGCTTCTCATTTACATTACTTTTGGCAAACCCTTGAAAATCTGACTCTCTCTCTCTCTATATATATATATATACACACACACACACACACACATACACATATATATACACACATACATACATATATATTTGTGTGTATGTAATATGTGTATATATATGTATGTATATATTTCATATCTGAGTTTAATTTCTTCGATGCGGATTGTGTTGGCTTTGCTACAAATAAGAAAATGTGCAGATCTCCAACTGATTCAGGGGAAACAGTAAAGAATGTCAGCTGATCTTGCCTACCTAATATAGTCCTAAAGGAGTGGTTCTGAACCATGGACAGTTTTGCTCCCTAGAGACATTTTTGGTTTTCAGACATGGAAGGTATCTAGTGGATGGAGGCCAAAGATACTGCTAAACATCCTATGATATATAGGAAAACCCACCACAACAAAGAATTATTTGGTCCAAAATATAAAAGATCAATAGTGTCAAGGCTGAGAAACCCTGCCTTAGAGAGATTTTGCCAAGCTTATAAAATCATCTCTCTCTAAAGGACTTTGTCACTACCTTTGAAACAACGAGAGAGGCTCCTGGCACAAGCCAGGGCTCCTGTCACCGGACATCTGTAGCAGTGATGGAGAAACTTTGAGTTGTCAAGCTTCTCCTTCATCGAGCCCCTCTCTCTGCCCTAGGTAATCCAGTTACCATTTTAAGAGGTGGGAGACAGCAAGAACTGAGAGCATATACTACCAACAGGTCCTCACTACAGGAATTTGCAAAGGCTGTACTTTTAGGAGGAGGAAAATTATTCCAAAAGGAAAGTCTGGAATGCAAGAAGCAGTTGCAAGAACATTAAAAAGGGTAACAATATATAAAACAGTAGCAATAATATTTAATCTAAAGAGTTAAAGGACTAAGATTGAATGAAACTAGACAACAGTGGCATATAAATGGGAGATGAAAATGACTTGGAGTATAAAAATTCTAAATTCTTTATGTTGTTTAAGACAGAGGTAAACCTACAGATAGAAATTATAATTTGTTAAGATATACAAGCATATTAAAATGTTAAGATAATGACTAAAAAAAATAAAATACATAACTTTCAAATTAATAGAGGGGAAAATTAAATGAGTGGGGAAATCGCAACCAAAATAATGGGGGGAAGAGGGAGAATTTTAAAAATTAGAGCCAAACGAATTATAAAATAAGATGGCAAAACAAATCCAAATATATGAGTAATCATGATATGTGTAAATAGATTAGAATTCTAAGTTTAAAGTTATCAAGCTAGATGAAACATACAAATCCAAACTGTATATGTGCCATGTATAAGAAACACATTATAACCTAAAGAAACAATTAGAAAACTTTTAAAAATGAATAAAGATGTAATAACCAGAAGCTATATTAATACCAGATAAATAAGACTTTAAGGCAATTAACATGCTACAGATAAGGATGGTCCTATGCATACTGTTAAAAGTTTAGACTTGCCAGGAAGATACAATTCTAATTTCTATGCACTAATCAGATAGCTTCGAAATATTTAAAGTAAAAATTGATAGAACTATAAGGAGAAATTGAATCTATAATCTTAGTGGGTGGTTTTGCCATCATTGATAGCTCAGTCAAGAAATGAGTGATGTCATGAGTATTTGAACAACATAAGCAGGAAATTTAATCACATATATAAAACGTTGCTTTTAACAGCTGGAGAATGCATATTCTTTTCAAGAACAAAGAAATTTTTATAAAAATCGGCCAGACCTAATGTGAACCTTAACAAATTAAAATAAAAACTGGCATCATACAGATCACACAAACACAACACAATTAGATCACATATTGTTGCAGAGATAATATGAATTTCTGAAAATTAAAAATTTATACTTCTGTTTATCTCATGAGTAAAAGAAGATACTCAGGAAAGAAAATTAGATGATATTTACTTAACAGTTTTAAAATTAGTGATACACAGCTAACATGATACTTGGGGGGGAAATTATAATACCGAATGCTTATATTAATAATTAAATTATTTTTTAATTATTTATTATTATTATTTATGCCTACAGCACCTGGTCTTCCTAGGTGGTCTCCCATCCAAGTACTAACCAGGATCAACCCTGCTTAGCTTCCGAGATCAGCCATCAGGCTTGTTCAGGGTGGCATGGCCATAGACCATGGACTGTGGCTCCACTGGGGCATGAACCCAGAATCTTCTGAGTGTAAAGCAGATGTGCTATACTATGGAACCAGGTCCTTAGTGATTTTTAAAAATGGCTGTAAAATAACCAAGCCACCAACAAAAGTGTTCAGAAAAAAAATAGAATAAACTAAAGTATTAAAAAGATGATAATAAAGGTAAAAACAGAAATTAATAAAACATAAGGCAAAGCAGTAGTTGAGAATATCAGTTAAATCAAAAATTGTTTCTTTTAACAGGAGTAATAAATTTAGCTACCAAGAAGATTGAAGGGATAAACAAAGAAAAAAGGCACAAATAAAATAATAATAGGAATGGAAACGGGGCATAAATAAGAGGCAGCAGAGATTTCAAAGCTAATGAGGAATATTATGAACAAATTTAGTAACACATTTGAAGCTTAGGTAAAATGCACAAATTCCTAGAAAAATACAAATTACTATAACTGTATAAAAAAGAAAGAGGAAATCCAAACGGTCCTATAAAAAATTAAATCAGTACCCAAACATTTCCCATACAAAGAAAACTGTAAGCTCAAGAGGATTTCCAGGTGAGTTCTACCAGCTGTCTCAGAAACAGGTGATTCCCATCTTACATGAATTATTCAGTGATAGAAAAAAAAGAACCACTCCCAACTTATTTTATGAGATCAATGTGTGTGTGTGTGTGTGTGTGTGTGTGTGCGCGTGTGAATGTTTGTGTTCCTATATGTTCTTCTAAAAATGTTAAGGTTATATGTTTCATTTTTAAGTCTTTGCTCTATCTGGAATTAATGGTTTTATATGTATACATATATACCTATTACATGTGCATGTATGAATATATATTGTCTCAGCACCATTTATTGAACATGTATGTGTATTTGTATGCACATTTGCACGTGCATGTTTGGCCCATGCAAGGTGATATGAATCCAAAGATAAAGAATAATAAATCTTTTCATTACATGGTACCCAGACTAGAGGGGATACAAACATAACATCAATAATAACAGAAGAGGAGCCTTAATCATAATCTTTCTGGAAAGGTTAGAGAAAGGAGTCTTCAATGAGGAAGGAGAGAAGTTTCTTTAAGGGTGAAAAGTTTATCAAATGAAGAAAGTGGAGACAATTAAAAACAGAGGAAGTCTTATTTGTAACAACATGTATTTATAGAGGGGTCGTCCAGGACCTCAGTTGGGATGATGTTTCTCAAGGAGAGAATGTCATTGGGAAAAAGTGATAGAGACATTCATTGGGAATTAAGTTCTCTCCTTTCTCTCTCTCAATCCGCCCCCACCCCAACCCTTCCGTCTAGCGCTAGCTCTAGCTCTACCTCTAGCTCTCCTGGGCCTTGGAAATAATTGGCTCAGCATTGAGAGCAAGGGCAAAAATATTCTTCATGGTCAATAAAGAGTCTTTTCCATAAAAATATGGCAAATATTTCAGATATGTAGGTAACCTACTTTGGCTTGGATCATGTTTAAGCATTTTGTGTCTTGGCCCATTACACACTGCCCTGATGTGTGTGCCTGTGTCTGTGTGAGATGGCTATAAATTTAAAAGTTCTTAATTTCACCATCTGAGAGAAACAGTCATTATATTTCTAAATTAGTTCTATTTTGATATCTCAATGGTAAAAAATAAACATTTGTTAATTTAAAATTATTTACCTTTATTTACAGTATTGAGTTAATTTATAACTCTTTTATGAGACTTATTTATGAAATTCAAACCCATGCTCTCCCATTTACTGATAGGCTCAAATGACCTATCAGAAGACAGATTGGTTTCTTGGTAAAATAGTTTTGATAATAATTAAATTTACTATAATAATTAATTTAATTAATTTAATAATTAATTGGCTATACTAAATTAATTATTAATTAATTGACTATTTCAAGCTATGATAAAAAGGAAAATCTATCTGTAACCAAGAAATGCTTCTCTTCTCAGATTATTATTTGCCGTGATATATCAAATGGTCAATATAAACTGAACATCTTTAACATATTTATATTCTGTCACTTGTGTATGTATTATCTGTTACACATCAAAAATAAATGCTTGAAGAAATAAGACATACCATAAAGAGTAACTGTTTACAACTGACCATAGGTGTTAAATTTTTCTTTAACTGGTGATTTTTTTCTTATTAAAACATTCATAAAGCTGGAAAGCTTCAATATTTCCTACAGTCTTAACTCCAATCCATGAGTATGTTGTGGGTATTGGACTAGAATTTGCATTTACACAATTTTGAAAAGGATTTGCTTAGTTGCTTTATTGGGTAAATAGATTGCTGGGACATAAGTTAATATATTTTTAGAAAGCCAATATAAAAGATAATGACACTATTATATTTAGATCAATAATTAATCTGGTTATTATAAATAACTTTCATCAATTCATTAACATGGAAAGCAGAATTTACATCAATTTATTCCTTCACCCAGGCTTTCATTTCTTTCATTTGTTTATTCAGCAGAAATGGGTCAGAAATTTGCCCAGGTACAAATTGAGAATTGTGCCAAATCTTCATTGTTAGCTTAGACTATAACAAACTTTCCTTTTCATAAGTATTTTCACAGCACCTGACTAAATGTTAAGTCAGAATCAGTATTTCCACAATAGACTGAGGCCCTCCTGGGACAGAATTATTTGAGATTCCTGTTAAAATATAGACTTTAGGGCCATCTCTAGCTCTATTAAGCTAGCTCTGTATGTGATCCATAGAAGTTTACAGTTTAATGGCTTCTCCAGATGATTCTTAAAGATCTCACGTTTGAGCCTCATCATTCTAGATATTCTCTAGGCCATCAATTCTGACCCTTTTTGCTGTCTATCTGTTAGAGTGAAATGCTCTTTCTCTCTGACTCCATGTTGTTCAAGCCTATGTTGTTCCCATGGCATTCACGCTATAGCTTCTGTTTAGTCTTGCATATAGACATGCTAACCATTAGAAGAATTCTACTTGTGGCTTTAGTTTTAAAAAACAGCCTCTCCCATTTATCCTTCTCTTGACATAAAAGAAGCCAGAACTCTGTACTTTCTTAAGACAGATTTGAGGAACTACTAGGGCTCCCATCTTCTCAGCTGGCACCTTCCTAATCAATAAACCTTTCCTTACTCCAGACTCTGATGTTTTGAGCTTTGGCCTTTCGAAGCATCGGGCACATGGATTTTGGACTGGTAATATATCTATCACCAAAATTGAACTTCTAGAGATGAAGACTATCATGTCGACAGTGAAAAATACACTAGATGGAATTAACAACAAATTAGACACTTTTTAAAATTAGCGAACTTAAAGATATGCCAATAGTAACTATTTAAAATGAAACATACAGAGAAAAAAGGGATTAAAAAAATCAGTTAAGTGTGGGACAACTTCAAGCAGCATAATATATACATAATTGGAGTTCTCAAAGGAAAGAGTACAAAATCAAAAGCATGATCCATAAAAGAACAAGTTGATAAATAGAAAATTACAAACTTCTGCTCTTCAAAAGATCTTGCTAAGAGAATGAAAAAACAAGCCACAGACTGGGAGAAAATATCTGTAAATCATGTTTGATAAAAGACTTGTATCCAGAATATATAAATAACTCTTAATTTAATAATAAGAAAACAAATTAACAGGTGAAAGATTTAAACAGACAAATTCACTTCTCAAGAGATATGCAAAGATATGCAAATGAGCACTTGAAAAAATGCTCAATATCATTAGTCACTAGGGAAGTGCGACTTAAAACACAATGAGCTACTACTACACATCTTTCAGAATGACTGAAAATAACTACTGACCATACCAAGTGTTGGCAAGGAATGTAGAGGAACTGGAATGTTCATACATTACTGGTGGGAATATAAAATAGTACAACCACTTTGGAATAGTCTGACAGTTTCTTAAAAAGTTAAGCTTACACTGATCATATGATCTAGATCTGTACCCTAGATAAATAAAATCATATCTTCACACAAAAACTTGTACACAAATGTATGTAGCAGCTTCATTTGTAATTGACAAAAAACTGGATGCAACCCAAATGTCTATCAACAGGTGAATAAACAAATGATACTATATTTATATAATGAATACTACCCAGCAGTAAAAAGGAATGCACTATTGATATATACAACATGTATGATAACTGCATAATTATACTGAGCGAAAGAAGCCAGATCGAAAAGAGGACATTCAGTATAATTCCATTTATATAAAATTCTAGAAAATACAAACTAATCTAAGTGACAGAAAGCAGGTCAGTGATTGCCTGGAGGACCAGGGTAGGGTGAGGAGGAACAGGAGGAAGGGAATACAAAGGGAAACAAGTAAACATTTGGGGGTGATGAACATGTTCATTATCTTGATTCTGGTGATGGCTTCACAGGTGTATACATATGTCAAATCTTATCAAATTATCTACTTTAAATATGTGGAGTTTATTGTATATCAATTATAACTCCATAAAGTTGTAAAAATAATTTAATTGATGGGAAGAAAACAATGATGAATCAGACTGAGCAATTACTATTAATAATCACTGGGACCTGAAACAAAAGGTTAGGACGGAAACACTTCATTAGTCATGCCAGGTGGTGCTCTTTTAGTCTTAACATTATAAGAACTAGTAATAAAAGACTGGAGCTGAAAAACCTTTCTTCTCTATTTGATTCTTCTGCTATCCAAACATTGGGCATCTAGTACTTTGTAATGATAAGAGTTTTAAAGACTTTCCACTTTTGTTACGGTAATAAAATAGATAATCTAGAAGCCTCCCACCTCTCTCAGTCTGGGCAGTTTCCAGTCACAACATGTTATGAAAGAATGTGTAACTGTTTTTGCCTGGGAAGCCCAAGGAAAGTTACAATGCTCTCAAAAGTCTTCACAGCCTTTAAGTCTGTTCAAGCTCTGAAAATAACAGAGATTGTGATGGAGTATTAAAACAAGCTATTTTGCTATTTTACACTTGTCAACACCCATATGTAGTCAAATTATTTACTTCTAATGTCATATACATGCTCTAAGTGTAATCAGGAAGTTTCTCTTAGTGTGGGCTTCCATTCTTCATGGCTCTCTCTGCCTCCTTAAAGTGACCTCCCATAAAGTCAATTTAAAAAGGACTACATTATCCCCCTACCCACGTATGTTTGCCATCACCTAGATCCTTTGATTGTCAAAATTGAATTACATTTTAACAATGGTTCCTTGTGAAATTCATTCATTCAACACGTTGATGATACACTTACCACGTTTTCACATGTTGTATGAAACATAAAAATCTTCGCCATCATGGATATTGAGAGTAGGGAGGAAACCGAAAATAAGCTAATAAATATAGAATAAAAGAATATTCATAGACTTAGAAGCATTACATTGAATAGGCAGGACTCATTAAGATCAAAGCAGAAAACTACTTTATCCTTTTAGCTTCCTTAAACATATGCAGGGGGTTGCTTTGCCATAGTCCACTGTGCCCCCAAACTTTAGCTTTCCAATGGCCTCCAATATCCCAGGCTTCCAACACTTTCTCCATGCAGACTTTTTCTCCTAGTCTCTTCCACTTCAACCCTTTTATACCATCAAGGTGTTCAAAGAGCTAAAATTTGTGCAACTAGTTTTCTGGCAGACTGCATGAGTGGTCTAGCCCCTTGCTTTAGCGTGAGGGAATTCTTGGCACCTATTGTACTCAGCCTCCATTTCTGGGTCTTCAGCTGAAACTGAGTCAGAAAGCATTCCACTTAATATTTTCTTAGAGAATTTTAGATTGTTGATATTTTATAGCAGAAAAAAACCCCAAGAAGTTCAAGTAATTCAGGTGGAAAACAAGTTTTATCTCTCATTCTAAATTCAGATGGTTGATAATGACAGCCTGGAATGAGAAAGAGTAATGAGGCTCAGGATCAAGGCAAAGAACATGATGAGAGATCACTGAGGTTGGCCAAGGCTGAGGGACAGGGCAATGATAGCTCTCTGCTCCATGTCTGCCATAATCCAGTCATTTCTGGTATGAGGAGTGAGTAAACAGAGAACAATTAGAGGTTTCTGCTACACATTCTGTGGCTTGCTATTACCTATAAAATAAAGCTAAACTTTTAAACTGATCATCAAAACACTGAGATTTGGCTCCAATGATATATATGTCAAGCCTTATCTTTTGCTACTTCCCTGGCCTCTATATAATTTGAGATCTGCAACAATGGACCACTTGTTTTTCCTTAAACCGACATGAATTTCTATGGTTCTATGAGTTTGTTTATTTAAAGCTACTCCCTCTATTTAGAATGGTCTGCTCCTAATTTCCCCCTATTAAAATACCAGCTCCTCCATGAACCCATCCCTAAGCCCCCAGTTCCCTCTGTTCTCCCACAGCACTTGATCATGTCTCTACTACAGCACTAATGCATCTTGCCAGGAACTACAGAGACGTTTCTGTGTTTGTAACACCCTCTACGGCAGAGTCTGCTGCGTCTCTTCCCATATTTCTTCGCTTCCTTGTTAATGGCAAAATCCCCAATCTTTAGCTGAGTGCATAAGTACTAGAACAAAGACAAAATATTCAGGCCTCTCTTTTAGCTAGATTTGTGGCCACATGAATACACCCTGCCCCTGTGCTATAAGCAGAAGTTTCAGTGGCAACCTCTAGGGAATATCCTTAAAGGGAAGGCCTGTGTTCCTTTTCTTCCCTTCATTTTCACTCTCTCTGGAATGTAGTTAGAACAGTGGAGAATTAAGCAGACATATTAGACCATGAGAAAGAAACGATGTGTTGAAGAAAGTGGAATAACTTGATAGAACGAGCTATCAGACAAGTCCGAGTATGGACTGATTACCTCCTGACTTTATTTACCTAAGAGAAAATAAACTTCCCTCCTGCTTAAACCATTACTCTGGGGGTTCTGTCTCTCACTGCCAAATTACAACTGTAGGTTACACCCTTCCTTCTTTCCCACTGCACCCCACTCCACACACTAGGCCATAGCTCTTCGAAACAGTGAATACCAGCAGGCATGGCAAACTCGAAAATCTACAACAACGAGGCAGATGGCATTCATGTGTGGATGGTTTGGGCCTTGGAATGACCATGGAGCAAGAGTTTTGTGGCAAAAGGGAAGTAGTACAAACTAAACACAATGTTTAGTTTGATGTTTTGCACATGTTCAAAGAATTAATGAAGCTTTTCCAGGAAGATTTTTTTTCCCGTTCGACTTAATAAAATTTCTCCCCTTTTGAACATCTATAGCACTATATTTCAACAGTATTTTAACCTCTCCCTACCCTTTATTATGATGACTTAAGAGCTCACCTCATACTCCTATTTTTTTAACTCCTTGAGGTCAGGGGCCATATTTCATTGATCTTTGTGTCCTCCAGGGCACCTCAGGTGCTCATAGACATTGCTGGATTGCTTCTGCACTAATAGAAGTAAGGAATGGCTCAAAAAACACACTCAAAAAATGACTTCGAATCCATATTCATTTTTTGGTCTAGCTCAGAGTCGAGTCTAATCACTCTAGGTGGTACTGCTTTCTCTAATTTGCTCCCAGTTGCTGATAAACATCAAGCACGTGGACAATCATCTTGGGATACAGTTGCTGCAGCTAGCAAGGCTGAGGCTTAGCGCTGACAAGGGTTAGCCCACTCAGGAGGGGCTTCGGTGCCAGCTTTATCCTGGAGAAACCCTGCTTATTTCCTCTAGTCGTTAAACAAAGTAAAAACCCACCTGCTCAGCCTGAGCAACTGTTTGCAATCAATAATTAAGTAACTTTAAGGTCCCGATCTATACAAACTTATCAATATTTTCACTGAAAAGGAATCAATATAGACAGAGGGAAGGATCTAAGTAAACCCTTTTAATGGCTGTGTTTTGGCTGTGAGAAGTAAATGAATTGATTAAACGAGTGGCCGATATTGGCCTGCCAATGCAATTCTTTTTTTTTTTCACTTTCATAAACATTCCAAACAAACCAGTGTAACACTCTCCCTTGGTGTTATGTTACAAGTTTTGTTCTTAATGTTCTACTCAAGAGGGGGCATTTGCTTATATTAAATGTAAGAGAGTTTCTGAGTTAATAATTATTAATAACTAAGGTTAGTGTTAGTGCTTTGTAGAAATTGTGCTAGTATTTTACAGTATTGTGTTAGCGCTTTACAGAAATCATTTAATATTAACAAAATCCTATGAGATGCATATAATTTTTATTTCCCATTTTACAGATGATGGCCCAAAGGCTTTAGAAAAATGAAATACTTGTCCTCAAATTGTAATAGCCGATAAGAGTTAGAACTGGTACTCTCACCTTGTTTGAGTAACCCCTGCTCTATTCAGCCTCCTGTCCCATGACTTGCATGCTAATATCATCCAATCTGCCCCTCTCGGCATCGCAGGTCCTGCTGCTAACACTCGACTCTGACACAGAGAACGATGATAGAGTTTGGGCTCATGGTGAGTACCTCCATCATGTAAAATGAACAATCCCTATAGACTCCATTCACTTCTTTCATTTTGGCCAGTTGTTGCCACCACTCAGAACATTCCCAGGGATTTATCCTCGCAATCCGCAGAAGCCACTAGCTCTATAAACTCAACAAGTTTGGGTTAAAATACCAGCTCCATGACTTACTGGTTGTATAATCTAAGGCTTTACACTCTCTGAGCCTCAGTGTACGTGTTTTCATATTAGGGATAATAATAGGTGTGTTGTGAGAATTAATAAGATTATTCATGTGAAGCATGGTATGGCACATACTAGTTATTATTATCTTTTGAGAGCATATTTTATTCTTCAATTACTTAGAAACGAATCTGATGAAGAAGATGATGCAGTTTAGGGTGCAGTCAAAAACTAAATGTGGCTCTAAAATACTCCTAGGGGTGTACTTGACTGCCTTGCCCACTGGCTGTGAAGATTCCAGAATGAGTTTCCAGACAATACAAAGCATTGCCACATCTTCAGCATATGTGTGCAGCCTCCCAAGGTGACCACTTCAAAGGCAAATGCATATTTGAATATGTAATTTCTGGGAGTTGTTTTTTTTTAAAAAAAATCACATCTCCTAAACAATAAAACAGATGAACATCACAGATGTAATGAGTGAGAGAAGCCAGAAAAACAAGAGTATATAGTGTATGACTCTATTTACATGAAGTTTAACAACAGGTCAAAATAATCTATGGAGATAGAAGTCAATATAGTGGTTACCTCTGGGAAAGTGGTACTGAATGAGCGAGTAGGCGGGAACCACCTCGGGCGCTTGAAGCATATTCTATATCTTCAGTTGGGTGGGAGTCATTAGCATGTACACACATGGGAAATTTCATCGAGGGGAACCTTTAAGATTAGGTACTTGTGCCTCAGTAAAAAAAAAAAATATTTTAATGTCACACTTTGTGTTTTTCATCCTACTGAGCAGCTTTCCCTCGGTCTCCCTACTCCCCCTTCACTCCTGACATTGAGCTGGGCTCCTTCCCAGGCACCAATGACAGAGGCCAATGGAAAATACTCAATTGGAGATGAAAAACTGACAGTGGGCCCTGCAATAGAAGACATTTAACCCAGTCTGTTGATTTCTAAAACAGTGCCAACTCTCACATTCAGAATTTGTTGGTAGATTAGATTTCATATTTGGAAAACAGATATGAAAATTCTTTATCAAACTCCAAATTTTGAGATCTTCAGATGCAATATGCGTGTGTGCATGTGTGCACCTTTCTGTGCACACAGATACACAAACCATCCTTCTTTTGTTCTTTGGAGAAAGCTTTTCCTAAATGTGCATGTTACCAGCATTTATTAATTAGTCTATACCCATGAAAGAATGAGTCCGCATCTTTAAAATCTAATCAACAAAAAAATCAGAGACCACACACTCGGAAGGGACTTTAGCAGTAGACGCTGTTCATTTTCCCACCAATTTCCTTACAGTGGTAACCTTGACTGAGGGTCGTGATATTCCAATGAAGCTTAATTAAGATATCCGGAGAGTTTCTGTGTTGTTGGCCACTGGGTCATCTGAGGATGAGAGGCTGAAGCGTGGGTATGAGCCAAGAAAAAAGAAGAGCCGCCAAATAGCTTTTATGTGTAATCAATACAGAACAATTCAACAGCAATGAGAACTGCTACGTCTTCCCTTGGGCTCTCCGCCTTGTCTTCTAAAGTAAGTCACATTACGTTTGGAGCAATTCAGCGCTTGGATTGTTGGAAATAGGCATGTCAGAGAAATGCAGAAGTTGCACTGGCATTTTAGGTCCGCTCTGCCCTTCAGCGGCAATGGAAATCTTACCTCCCATTACATCTGCCCGGGTCACCAAGGACCCTTCAGCCGCCCTAAGCTGTTGGGAGCCACTGTACACACTTTCTTTCTTTGTAAATATTTTTTTCAAAGGTTTACTTTTTTGAAAGAATAAATACACATTCTCATCTGTAAAGGTTGAAACTCCCCCTTTTCCATCTCTCTCTGTCCTTCTTGGAATTGCCTCTCCCCTGTGGAGCACAGCTGAGAAGTGTTCACTTACGCTCTGCAGAAAAAGATTTCCATGTGACAGAATGGAAAAATCTCCAACTACAAAAGTGACCTGAAAATTGCACAAAGCACTTACTAGCTGCTGATGGGTCTCAGTCATGAATAATTATTGATCTGTGGGGTCTGAAAGTTGGGTAATTAATTCTTAGAAGAGTGCAAAAGACACATTTTAGAAGAAAGTAAATTATTTCTGTCTCCAATCTATTCTGTCACATTGTAAGTACTTGCTACTGTATGTTTCTTTTAAAGAGAAAACAACCTAGTTAATATTTATATAGCAAAAGATAATCATTAATAGTGTGTATCAGCTTTAAGCAAATCTCATATTTTGTCCTGAACAAAGCCAGCTAGAGCAGTCATTAGAAAAATATAAAGTTAGCTAAATATTTACAGAGAGGTATCAGAGTTGAAGTGTATATTAGAGAAGCCCTGTTCCAAAAAAAAATTACATGTGAAATATTTGCCTGGAACATTTCATCACCGTCCAAAAATGTTAAATGCAATATTCAGTGCCCCAAAGCCTTGAAAACATATCAGCTATTGCTTCTGTATTTGGTGATATGAATAGAAAAAGAAAAAAATCCAAGCAATTATATAGCATATAAAAAGAAGGAAAACCAGCATTTCCTGGTACCTGCTAATGCTAGGCATCATGCTAGGATAAGAGTCACATCAACCTTTTTAAGATGTTCTAAAGATTAAATTAAATGGACACAAAGATCAAAACACAATGCCTGGCACTTAGCAGAAATTTAATAAATTGTAGCTATTTATATCAGGTTATATATATATATATATGTATGTGTGTGTATAAGTATATAATATACACACATGTACATATATAAGTATATATACATGTACGTGCATGTGTGTATATATACATATACATATATGTGTGTCTTTATATACGTACACATATATATGTATATACACACTCACACATTTTTTAAGGCTACAACAATCTTGCTACTTAAGGTTGACACATTTTCCCATTTCCTTGGCTAAAATAGCAATTAGTAAAAAATTCAAGCATTACAGGAAGATAAAAGGGTAAAAGCAAATGTTCCCAGATCCAGGCACCATCAACATTTTGTCGAAAATTCTTTCACACCCTTCTCTTTCCATACACACCCTAGCATACACACACATAAGTGGTATCATACTGCTTGTGCATTTTGCAATCTGCCTCTTGAATTCAACAACATGGTGCCTGCAAAGAGATAGTATTATTTCCATTTGGGGGAGTTGAGAAACCCAGAGCTCAGAGAGGTTGCCCAAGGTCAGTCATTTTGCTACTAAGGGAGCAGAGCTAAAATTTGAAACGTAGTCTATCTAATCCAAACACATGCTCTTTCAGCACAAAGAAACCCAGAGTTACCTCTAGTAATTGCAAATTTCCCTTAAGAAAAATTCAATTGTACACAAATTTACTTCTATAAACCTTTTTCGCCACTTGGTTCCAGCACACATGAATGGCAAGCCAGTCCTTTTGGGAGTAATTTTAAAAAGAGAGAACTGAGGCTTGGGAATAGAAAGGGAGGTAGAACAGATGGCAGCAAAAAAGGAGAAGATTTTGCACTGCAGCCTTGGGAAAGATAAGGGAAGATGAAGGGAAATCGTTCCAGCCTTAAAACTGCGCCTCTCTCTCTGGAGGGAGGAGGAAGGACTGGCAGCTCTGAGCCTAGGAAAGAAGTTAACATGAGCAGACCTAAGCAATCGAATCCCAAAGCCTTTCAGAGAGAAGTGCACCAAAGACCTCTTCAGCAGAGAACAGTTGAAGCCCTCCAATGCCTTCGGCAGCCGAGTCCCTCTGACTCCACTGCATGGACTGGAGGTGACATCCAGTTTTGTAGAACTCCCAGCTACAAATGAGAAAGGCATGGAACATTTGGCTGGAGGATGAGAAACACATAAAAAAGCTTGTTAGCATGCATATTACCTTTAACAAAGCAAAGCCTTTGATAGCCTTTCTATTGAGATAGTGGGGAAGAAAGATTCTGAAAAGTTTTAGTTAAGCTAAATATAGTAAAGACAAATAAATGTACCATGTATTACTGATAGTTTAGGGGGGAATCATTGATTGACTATATTTAGATTTTTTTATGGTTTAATTTTTTTTTAATACAAAGGCATTCCTAAGAGCTTTCACACAAACATTTCTGACCTTTGTTTTAGTGATTCTGTATTCTCCTTGAAGGTCTTCATTTCCTCAAAAATGAATTTCTTTACCACAGGGGTTTTCCAAATCTGAAGGCCTACAGTTGAGGAGGTTCTACTAAGTAGGAAAATATTGTTCATCCCGACTCTACTCATTTGGAATTTGTAATAATTACATGAGTTGTTTGAAATATACTCTTGTACTAACCAAGAAATAGTAAATTTAGATGAAAAATAAGCCTGGAGAAGGCACAATTCTGTTTCTTCATAGGCAATCAATAAGTATTTATTGAATGAACATTGTCGCTTAAGCTATATTTTTCTTAGAGTCTTTGGCACTGACTACTGCTAATTTAGAATGAGCTTCTGCTGTATGTTAGAATGAGTTGGATCAGAGCTCTCTACCTGGTGACCCTGGACATTAGCTTGAAGAATTGGTTTCATAGGTGCGGGTACTGTGCAGTTGCATTGTGTTTAATTTGATGCTCTACTGTCACTGGTGAAATTCTTAATAATTTTATCTTTGATCCTGTGTTTTATAAGTCAAGGCCAATGAAACAATGGAGCATGCACAAGAGTGGAGGAGCTATGTGTAATATGCGTGTTTTCATTCCCATGTCACTCTATTTGCATACGGCATACATGATGCCCCCATGCACACAAAATTCCAGGGGGCCCATGACGTGTGGGAGGTCAGCAAGAGTCAAAGCGAGCACAAAGCAAGCGTGTTTTCTATCTGTGACTAAGTTGTTTCAAATGCAGAAAGAGGCAATGGCATTTCAAGAAACACAAATGACCAAGAAACCCTATCATATTCTTTCTTATTTCCCTGTATTAGCCAACCACTTATGCTGAAAATGATGGCATAGAAGGAAAGGGAAAGATGGCAACTGATAATTCCTTTTCTTTTCAGTTTTTCTTTACTTATCAGTAAGCCAAAGGTATAATGTGCGCATATTTTGTTAAAGTTTAAATTTTTTCAGAAGTGAAAAAAAGTTAATTTTGTGCAGGGTTTCTACTGTTCTTGCAAGAACAAAATATGTATGCATGTATGAGCTATGAAATACAAATTGAGTGATTTCACTGATTCTGCAAACACGTTAAATGCTCTTAAATTTGCATTTTAAAAGGATTTTGTACAATATAATGATGAACCATATAGTTCATGCTAATACTTTTAATTTTGTTTTTACTTAGAATAATATTAAATAGCAAAAAAGAAAAAGAAAAAAAAACACGACAAACCAAAAAAGACTGCACAGGAAGGAAAAAACTTTATATTTTAGTATCTTTAATAGCATTTTCCTCTCCTGTTTGAACAGGGACCCCATATTTTAATTTTACACTGGGCCCCAGTGTTTATGTAGCCAACCTTTACTGTATTCATCTGAGAGTAGAAACAGTTGTCAACTTTTCACTGACTCGTTGTTCCATTTATTTAACAAGTGTTCAGAATTGACTACGTATGAGGAATGTGCTAGGGGCTGGGAATATAATAAAGAACAAAATAGGCATGGTCTCTACCCTGTTGGACATCACAGTATATTTTTCTTACTTGAAATATACCTATGCTTTATGTTTTAGTGTCCTCTGATTCAGATGGCATTTTTCCTGTTGTGTCAGAATTAGTGCAGTTTAGTTGCCTGTTAATTTTGGTGAGGAAGCCTTTTTACTTGTATGTCTCAACTCCTTGAAAAGTGATTTTATCACTCACGGTAAATCAGCAACCAGTAGGAGGTAGGGATCTGGGATGAGAATCTAGTGAGGAAGTAAAGGGTGGTTGACCAAGTGTCTGGGTTTCATCATAACCCTTACCTCTGGCTAAATCTGTGTCTTCTCTGCACCTGTTCCGATGGTCTCACCTAAAAAACGGGAATGTGCTCATCCCATCCCCATTGAGTTTAAAGTGGAATAACCATTAAAGAGCTGTACAACTTCAGAAGCCTTCTTAGCAGGAGAGTCTAAATATGCTTTCCAGGAATCACTGTTTGCTGTGTCGCACAAAGATACCAAGAGTTGACTTTCAAAGAGAGTGCAGCGTGGTTCACAGACTGGAAGATGTGGGAGGCTGGTGGAGGAAGGCAGAGAAGCCTAGAGAGGGCAGGTGTCCAGCACCACTCTGGGGAGCGTCTCTCTGGGGCCAATTCTGTCTGTTCTTCTGCAGTTCAGGGCCTTTCCTGAGAGAGTACAGTAGGACCAGTAGGCACCCCTTAAGTCCAAACTGCACTACATGGTTACAAAGTCCAGTCACACATGGTAACTCTTAATAAGGTTAACCAAAGTGTGTCTGGTCACTGGTCACAGACCTTAGAAACCATTGCCAAGCTTTCTACCCTTAATACAGATGGGGTTCTTGAGGAGGGACAAATATGCCATCATGAGGGAGGGTTGTAAACACAGAGTGTCCATCCTCAACCATAGGGAAAATGGGACTGCAGGAAATAGTGTTCCAGCATCAAAGCGAGAAGCAAAAATTCAAGGACCCAGACCTCGATTCCCCATTAATTAGCCTATGTGCCCTCAGCAAGTCTCTTACCTTTCTAGGTCTCAGTTTCTCTACCTATTAAATGAGGATCAAATATGACTATTTCATATATCAACTAAATCACAAACATAATTAAAAAAAAATTTTTTTGTCCACTGTCATCTCCAATCAATTCTTTCCAAAAACATGTCACTCTTCAGAGTCAGGGACTGTGTCTCTTTTGTCCTCGACTCTCCACTGAATGCTGTGGCACCTAGCACACAGTAGGTGCTCAAGAAAATTTTGTTAGGACATGGTTCCATTCTGTAGCGGTTAGCACGTCTGCTTTACACGCAGAAGGTCCTGGGTTCACACCCCAGTGGAGCTACGGTTCATGGTCTGCGTCCATACCACCCTGAACACGCCCAATGTCTGATCTCGGAAGCTAAGCAGGGTTGGGCCTGGTTAGTACTTGGATGGGAGACCACTTAGAAAGACCAGGTGCAGTAGGCATAAATAATAATAAATAATAAAAAAAGGAAAATTTTATTAGATGAATGTTTTTTGAACAATCTCTGTGAATGGATGTTGCTTCCTATTATCTCTTCCCAGAGAAAGAGGCAGAAATCCGTGGTCACATAATAAGAGGGGAAAAAGCATTCTAATAGTTGATGACACAGAATACATTAAAGCAGTGCTCAGTCACCATACATTAAGTCTTTTTAATGTAGCTTTTAAACAGCTTTTCTTATTAGCCAAATGAAATACAGTAATCCTTTAACTCTCCTGTGTCAGATTATCAGCTATTTCAAGTAAGTGTTAACATTTCTGTCACTGGCAAAAGTGAATTATATTTTCCTTCCCAAGCTTGCATCAACATGCCCAACAAGCGGGCTGCACACGCCTCTCTAATGGGACAGTGTGAGGTGCTGCTGCTTGGTGATTATGAAGCAGCTCGACATCTGGGGAAGGGAGTATGTCAGCCCCAACTGACAGTCCGAGCAGGGCCAAGCAGCCTTTGAAGAATGAGTGAATGAATGAATTGGGGTGTCATTCTGGGGGAATAATAGGGCACCTATAACCTGTCTGTCTTTGTTCTATAAATAGCCTGCACAGAAAATTCCAGATGTTGTCATCCTTTGTGTATTTCTATGTCAGGGATGCTAACAATACAGGAGAGACCAGTTACTCTATGAGCAAACTCCCATTCTTTAGAAATCTGGAAAATCTCTCCAGATTAGAAAAAAAAATCAGTTGGGTAGCAGAGTTCTCATTTTACAAACCAATCGATCATGGTATATCAGAGAGAGATCAAGTTAAGATAAATATTGTGATGAAAATTCAAATTTCTGAGCAGATGTTAAAAACAAGAGGACAGACTCAAAACAAAGTTGCTTATGATTAGCACCAGTTAGGTCATCTGTCCGATAGACCCTAGTCATGCCCTAAAGCAAAATAACCTCCTTTTTTTTCCCCCTCAATATAAATTCCTGTTCCCTGTTCCTGCTCCCTTCTGTTAATAAAAAGTCTTTGGTTTTGTACAGCTCCTCGGAGCTCCTTTCTATCTGCTAGACAGGATGCTCTTTGATTCATGAATCTTTGCTTGAAGTCAATGAGATCTTTAAAATATACTCAGTTGAATTCTGTTATTTAACACAGGAGAATGTGATCTGACCCTGCAGAAAGTTTCCTGTTGCCTCTCTTCTCTCTCTCAGTCCCAGTGGCCTTCCACCTCCCAGCTGCCCAGTGAGAAACGCTGCTGCACCATGTCCTTCACTGCTCTTCCTTCTGCTTGGAATGATCTCCCCATCTCTCTACCTGGAGAATACAGGCTCCTCATAACAATGCTGAAATGTAACTTCTATGTTCACTAGCACTTTGTACCTACCTCTGCTAGCACTCTAAGCCTCATTGTATTTCTTTGTATATAATCTATCTCTTCCATTAGATGGTGAGTTTCTTGAGATCAGAAACCGTATTTTATTTTTTGCATTTCAAGTGCTCTGGCATATATTAGAAGCTCAATAAATGTTTGTTAAATCAATTGTAACAATTATTACTTAGAGTATCTCAATTATTCACACCTCAACACTGGGAAGTTTGATTTTAAAGATAAGATATGGATCAGAGGTTTTAGATAACTTGCCTGAAGTAACAAGCTAGTGATAGAATATCCTAGATTCAAAACCAAGCGTCTGATTCTAAAATCGCAGCTCCTTGTGTTGCCCAATGCTCTGTCTTCTAATAACTAAGATTTTCCAAACAGCTAAGTCACTATAGTAAGCGTTTTTACATGCAAATTAGCATTGAATCCTAACAACTGCCTTATAAAAGCTGTCTTACCTGCCTTTTATAGGTGAGGAAACAAAAGCTCACAGAGGTTAAGTAACTTTCCTAAAGTCCATGGCAATGTTTTAACCGCAGAACTAGCTCAAACTGGTCCTATCCTGTTTCTAACAAGACCCAGAATCAAAGTTTAAACCTTGGGCACATAACTCACAAGTGAAGCCTTAATTGCTCCCCTCACGACAGAACTGAAGACCCAGGATGGGACTGGAACCTGAGCTGGAACACTTTCAGAAGTGAAGGTTTCATTGTCCAGGGATATCTGCTGCTGAAACCCCTTAAAATCCTGCCAGGAATTCTAGATTGGGGTGACGGATTTGAGCCTTGCTTCCTGTCTCCTTGTTGGCCAAATTTGAATATTAAAGCACTCTTTTTTTTTATTGTCTTTCTCAAAAGTTGATACTACAGTATTGGCTTCTATGTGCATCAGGCAGCGAGCCCTTGCTCAGTAACAATGTCACATCTAAACCCAGGTCTTCTGATGTCCTAATCCAGATTATTACAAAGGAATCGCATGAAGGAACTGTGAAGGTACACGTCTGCAGCTGGTGAAGAAGCCCAGGCACCTAAAATCCAAAGGGCTCCACAGCATCCCAAGGGTGCACTATCGAAGGTCATTGACAAAGGTGCCCCAGTCCCCACCTGCGCTGAGCAAAGACTACTTTACCCTCCTGCCCTAAAGGGCTGTTCTCTTTCTGTTTCTCCTCCTAGCCATCCAGCTCAGAAGACAATATTGGTAGATGTCTACATGTGCCTCCACCCCGTTCTAATCAGCGGTACCAGCTCTAATTTTACAGCTGAAATAATCAAGCTTAAAGTCAAAGATCTAACTTTGTTCCTGTCTTTACCTTCCTCACTTTTTTCTTCCTTCCTTCCTTCTTTCCTCCCTTCCTTATTTCCTTCTTTTCTTCTTTCCTTCCTTCTTTCCTCCTTCCTTCCTTCCTTCCTTCCTTTCTCCCTCCTCCCTCCTCCCTTCCTTCCTTTCTCCTGACTGCATATGCTGTTACATGCCAGGTATCATCCCTCCTTCTCAGGACTTGGAGTTCTCCATCTCACTGGGACAGCGCCATCTAAAGGCAACACGACTCTATTCTCAGATAAGACATTCAAACTTCTCCCTAACTCTGTGCATCCTTCTTCTCCAATCAGCAGAGTTATATGTTTCTTCCCTAAAAGATTACTTATTGAATGAATCAAAACTGTCAAGGGAGCTCAGCTACCAATGCAAATGGTTGAGTCTCCTACCTAGCCTAATCTCTAAGTGAATTTGGCCCTCCTTGATGACAACAAGGAGCAGGAAGGAAATTAAAGCAGCTGGTAGACAAAGACCACCTAAAATCAGGGCTCCTCCATACAGAGGTGGCCATGGGCAGTGTCCATGCTGGTGAAGCCATGTAGAGCCCAAACACCCGGTTTGCTTCTACTATGACCCCAAAAATTCCTGAGGTAATAGGTTCAGTAAATATCATTTATTTAAATAACTCAAAACTATCTCCCTTGTCATTTTATCCTCCGTTTACTACACAAATCAAATTCTTCTCCAGACTCTTTCCTAAATTGGACCTATTGCTTCACCCTTAATTTCTGCTTACTGCATTTTACAAAAAGCTTTTCTCATTACAACTTCACCGACATAGGAGCTTCACTGCCACCATCCCTCCATGTATCTGGGGCAGTTCCATTTTGGATACCAGCTCTGCCTTTGACTCACCTCAGTCTTGGGGTCCCAGTGATTCACACACTGATGCTCCTCTTTACTCCTTGTCTGTTGTACCCACTGCCTCCCATGAAGTCATGGACTTAGTATGCCATATTTCTATGAATTAGGTAATATACTGTGCCTTTGTGGGAAGGTAGAGTTCAGGGCTCCTGTTAAGTAAAGCTATGTTCAAAAAAAAATAATAATAATAAGGTACTCATTACCTATAGTAATTGAAAAAAAAAAAATCCAGCTAGATCAAAGGTGTATTTTGTCTTGGAAAGAGAGGGATATAGTGGAGAGAGTTGGAGGTAGTATACTTGGGTCCATTTCCCTAGTTCCACCACTGAGAAGTTCTGTAATCTTGACCTTTCTGATTTCAATTTTCTTTTCTTTAGAAGAGGGAGAGTATTATCCTCTTCCAGAATATTTGTGAGGATGAAATGGGACCGTGCTTGGGAAAGCACCGGCATAGTGCCTGGCATGTAGAAGGTGCTCATGTTGGTTGGGTCTGAATTTGAATTTTCCCGAATTCCCTGGGATATCCAAGTAAGAGGAAGCTAAATCTGAAATCACATCCTGATCTCGTTACGTGTTCTCCCTTTAGCCTCACAAGTTAATAGAACTTTACACTATATCAGCATACTTTTCATCCTTGTGTTTGTATTACATGTATATTACAAGGTATATGGTAAAAAAAAAAAAATTATCTTTTCCATCCTTATCCTTTGGGTCATCTCCTTCCATTAACCTCCATTTGAAAATACTGAAACTAAATGAGAATGGAAAATTTAAAGTTCACTAAACTAGAACTAGGGTCAATGTTTGGAAACCAAAATCTTGCTTTATTGATACCTAAGTAGAATTCCTAGGATATTCACAGCAGTTCTCCAGTGCTTGCTACATCACAAGAATGCATGCAAGCCCTCTGACCTTTTGATCAATTGCTCGTCTATCATCTAACATCTTCTACTAAGTAAGAGCAGGGTAACCCTAAGAGTAGTTATTAATTATTAATATGTATTAATAATACATTGCATTACCCTTTCACTGGAGTGCTGGCTTTTGGATATAGTCAAGTTTTATAAATTGTTGTCAGTTTGAATAGGGCGATTTGAATAGGCATGACATTTTTAATAAATCATTGCAATCTAGATCAGTTTATTCCATGTACCCTCTGGTCAATTGCCGAGGAAGGAGAAAGGCCTGTAGTAGAGATTTGATATTTTTATTCATTTTAATTCTATTTTTATCTTTTTTTTTTTTTCTGAAAACAGCATCGATATTTTGCTAAGAGATCTACCTGAGCTCAGTTGTTCCATATCATTTAAGTAAGCTGATTCTTCCTCTGTCCTCAGAGGTGGGCCTGTGACCCAGGCCTAGCCAATGAGAGTTCAGCATTCCTCTAGTTCACAAATGGATATGGGAACCAATCAGAGAAATTCAGAACTTAATCCCAAGGCTTTTCCTCCTAGGTTCGTTTCCT
>NW_024350319.1:20014621-20185212 GCF_902729225.1 Pteropus medius | reverse complement strand
TGTGTGTGTGTGTGTGTGTTTTGGGTGGGGGAGGGGGTAGGTGGGACACAGTTTATGTGGGTCCAGGTTAGCAGGTTTGAGAGGCAGACATATTCTCCCTGTTAGGTGCATGATCCTTGGACCTTAGAGCCATGAAGAATTCTTTCTAGAAAGATCTTTGTTACCATTTATGAAGGACTTTAATAAGTGCTAGGCACTGTACTAAGCACTTTATATGTATCATCTTATTTAATTCTCATGATTACTTTATGAGATAGATTGCATTATTATTATTCACATTTTTTCACATTAAGCACCTTACCTAAAGTCACACAGATAGGAAGTGAGAGAGTCAGGATTCGAACCCAGGTCTGTTCTTCACTAGCTCCCAGCTTTTACTCTCTACAAATTGGTTACTCATCAATCTGATAATTTATTAAATTACTCATGATGTGGATTTGTTAAATCAAGTTTTTGTTAGATAAGAAGGGAAAAATATTTATCATTTTATCCTCTTGGTAATTTGAAATATTTTGATCATCGTATTTTCACAATTGGCGTTTTGAAGAGACAGATATGCCGATTAAGGCCTGTATTTTTTTCCTAGACAAACTGAAAACATACATACATGTGGAATTTAAGTTATAGCGACTTCCCAACAGTCATAGGAAACCTAAAGTTATGGGTTGTACTTCCTTTCATTGAAAAAATAACTTTTGAATTAGAAAGGTAATTAGACATTACCTTGAGATGTAACTTTGAATTTAGAAGCATAAAATTTAAAAAAAATGATGGATAATTTCTCATGACATGAGTGGACCTATGAAATATGCATTTCTCTTCTCCCCGTCTTGCCTCAACTCATTTGGTATTTCAGTTTGTATAATAGTTAAAACTTCTGGCAGAGCAGAGGCAGTAATTGCAAACAGCTGTAAAGTATTACTCATCTTGCTGATCAAAATGACTTCCTGCTAAATAAACCATGAAAAAAGCTTTTGCACCCACAGAGAAGTGAAGTGTAAATGATATATAGACTCTACCATGAAGAGATCAACAGATTGCATTTTGTTATAGCTTTGGTTTTATATAGCTACAGTCACTTTCAAAAATGACTTAGAAACTCAGCTATATTTGGGGAAAAGAATTTGTAATAGCATTAGCATAGCAGTAGGAATCCCAAGAAGTACTTGAAGTTTCATAGCTTTTAGGAAAGCTATCTCATTTTTTTTCTTAGACTTTCTGACTCCATGAAAGTCACTTGCAATGTAGCCTGTGTATGCTTATTTGGACAACACTCTGTCTTACCCTTCTGAGATATTGTGTCCAAGGAGCATTAACTAGACATCGATGTCTGGGCCTTCCTGTTATGGTTTTGAAGGTTCAAGGAAACATGATGGTGATAGCATTAATAACAGTGATGCTTGGCAGGAAGCTTCTGACTCAGTCTGAGATCTTTGCTATAAGAACAGTCTAGTGCTGGAGTCACAGAACTGACTTCTGATGTCACCTCAGCTATTTGCCCAAATGACACGACCTGCTCTTTGTGACTTTCTCAAAGTAGAGAATTCTATATTCACCAAGTTATAAAAGCTAAAACTCTCTCCTTCACACTCAGATATAGATCTTGTCCCATACCTATCTTCTTTCCCCAAATCAAGACTCATAAAAATTGCTACCCAACCTGTCTTTTCAGTTGACTCTTTAAACCCGACTAGGTCTGCCCTCAAAATGCATATTAAACCCATCCTCCACCACCACTGACTCAGCTCCATCCTGAGTAACTGATTGCTCGTCACGCTTATCTCCTCAGTCCTCTGTACCCCATTTGACTCCATACTTTAGTTTCCAGCTTTTCTATACATTATCTATTTGGGAGCACTCAATTTTTATACAACCTTGGAACTTTTCTCTGGGAATTTGTGAAGTGGTTTGGATATGGAATATTTTGCCATGATGTCATCTCAGACTTAACAGACCCAAAGTCATACTGTTGATCTTCCTGCCAAAGTCAGTTCCTCTTTTCAGATGCACTGTCCTGTCAATCCACCACTGTTTCATTTGTTGTATAGGGCAAAGATGAACCACCCATGGCATGATAAATGTAAATGAGCAAATGAATGAATGAATTTTCATAGAGTACACCCTGGTAACTAGGCTGACTATTACATAGGTGTAAGTTTTATTTCCTAAAAAGAGAGTGACTAAGAGTTTATACCCAGATTGTACACATCCTTAAGGCAGACTCAGTTATGTATCACAGAATTACTAAACTTGTGGAATCCACATATTTAATATTTAAAATAGCTAATGCCTTGTATGTAAGACTTTTACCAGCAGAACTCTGAACATCATCAACTCTGAAGGGCTTATTCTACCAGTTTAGCTATGTGTCCAAACCCTGGGAGAAAGGCAAGACAGATAATATTGCTTCCATTCTACCAATGAGAAATGGAAGTTCAAAGAAGTTAAGATCATATTGTAGGCAATAGCAGAGCTGGAACTCAAACCTAACTGTGTTTGTGTGACTCCAAGCTCAGTGTTCTTTTCCCCATGAACAATGTCTCAGCTCATAGATGACTACTATCAACCCCAATGTTATGATGCCATAGATACACAGCCATGCTAAACGTCATCATTTACCCAAAGTCTTGTATGGAGTTGTGCAAAAACACTCCTGTTTCACTGAATATTTCTGTACTCCATATGTGTGGGATGTTGTGTGTGTGTGTGTGGGGGGGGGTCCCATGATTTAACAATTCTCCAACACCAGCTGGGGATCCCACAGTTCAATTCAATTCTGACACTATCTACCTGAAATTAGAGTCAGATTCCACAGGTTAAGGGCTCAGACACTGCCCCGCACTTCAGACACCAATCTTCTTTGGAACCTAAGTCACCTATACTTCTATCTGACTTGACTACAGATCAGAGGTTTCCAGGACCCCCTCCTTAGCTTTGATCATTTGGTAAAATAGCTCAGAGAACTTAGGGAAACATGTTTAACAGTTTATTATACAATACAGTATATGATAAAGGATACAGATGAACAGCCACATGAAGAGATACATAGAGTGAGGTCCTGAGTATAGGAGGGTCTTGAGCAGAGGAGATTCTGTTCTCATGGAATTGGGGTGAGCCACCCTCCTGGTACACAGAAATATTCACCAACCTGGAAGCTTTATGAACCCCATAGTTCAGGGATTCTTATGGAGGCTTCATTACATAGTCATGACTGATTATTAACTCAATCTCTAGTTCCTCCCCCTTCCCACAGGATGGGGGCTAGAGCTGAGTTCCAAGCTTCCAATTGTGGCTTGGTCTTTCTGGGGACCAGCATCCATATACTGAAACTATCAGGCATCACACTAAGAGTCATCTCAATAGAACAAAAGATATTCCTATTATCCAGGAAATTCCAAGGGATTTAGGAGCTCCGTGTCAGGAACCAAGGTCAAAGACTAAATATTAGGACAAAAGATGCTCTTAGCACCTTTATAGCACAGGGAATTGTAAAAGTTTTAGGAGTTCTTATCAAGAACTGGGGAAAATATTTATTATATCACGATATCACAGGCGTGGTTGCCTGGGGTCAGGTTAAGAGGAGAGTAGTCCCTCCCCAGATGTGACTGAGTTTGCATGGTGCCCACTTCTCTCTGGTTTAAGGAACAGGGCATGTGGGAGCCAGATGCATACTCTATGAGTGACTCTCTGTACGAGCCTCAAACTTCTTTCTAGGGATGCAGGCACCCATTGCACAGAGCTGGAGTGTCATGAGGAAGGGTTGATTTCCTCTCCTCCTTTACAATAGACACCCCAGTAATGCAACGAAAATCACCCTCGTCTATAAGGCCCTATATGTCAGGAGTATTAGGTTCCTGCTGCATGCCTAACTCCGGGAGATAAACCAGGACTGTCTAAGCCAGTCCAAATATGGGTGCTACTGGCATTCAAGCAGGAACACTCCTTGTTGTGTTGGGCTGTTCCATATATTCAAGTTGGTTTAGCATCTCCAGACCTTACCCACTACATGTCAATACTCTCTCCAGTCATTATCATAACAATTAAAAAAAAACCCACACATTTGCTAACATCTCATTTGAGAACATTGTGGTCTTACTCCTCTTACCACTGAGCATTTTGGAATTGAACTGTGATATAGTCCAATCAATAGGACTTACGGGGAGCATTGCTGGTGGACTTCTGAGAAAGGTTTCCTCTCTAACTGAAAAAAAATACGCAAAGAAATAGACCTTTTTCTTTCACATTATTATGCCTCGATATGATGCCTGGAAGTCCTGCAGCCATCTTCCAGCTACGAGAGGAGGTAGTCTGAAGTGTAAAGGGAAATACACTGAGGATAACAGAACAAAAAGGTAGAAAGAACCCGGCTGTTGATGCTGCCGCTGGGACACTAAATAACCAAACTTGGGACGTCCCTGCCTTGGAACATCTGTGAAGAAATAAATATTCCTTATGGTTTAATCCAAATGAGTTAGATTCCACTCTTGCAGTCAAAGGCCTAGCTGATACAAGCGCTTGTTCTGGCTGTTGGGGATGGGGAGAGGCTAGGGGAAAGACTTAAGCCCTTCTGACAAGAAGGGTAGACGGAGGAGAGAGTGCATGTGAACACACTGGTTTAACATTGACAGTCTCACAGCCTTTCCAGGATGTTTAAGAAAATTAAGACAAAAGAATACGAAGAAAAAGACAGCTGCTGCCCACAGAGCTCTGGATCACTTCTATCTCTTCTTTTTCTTTGTTATTTCTTTTAAAATCTTAAGGATGAAATTTCGTGTTTTGACTTGGATTTTGTTTCTTTTGGGAAGGTGGGAAGGATTCCTTCTAAATAATTAGCTTTGGCCACGAATAAAGCCTTTTCTCTTTCCTGAGCATCTGCACACTGACCTTGCAGAAAGTAGACAGATCTTTAAAAGCTTTAATGACCTACCTGGTTCTTTTTATTTTGACAAACTTAATTCTAGGAAGGATGTGAAGAAGCTTATAAAAAATTCAGAGATATCAGAGAGGCAAAATCTATTAACATGGAATAAAAGACACATGTAGTAAAGAGAGACAGTAACTCAGAATCTTCTGTGCTAGTTACTTTGCTATTGGCTCTGTACTCGAGAAATTCTTTTACATGTATACAAAGGGCTGCATGGACATCCTGGAGAAATCCTTGCACGTGTGCAAAAAAGGACATGTTAAAATGTTCATAGTACCATTATGTGGGAAAAGGAAAAACATCAGAAGTAACTTAAGTGTTCCTTATTGAGAGAAAGGAATAAATCAAATATGGTATATTTATATGATGGATCACTATACAGCATCTGAAAGAAAGGATCCAAATCAATAAACATTGACATGAGTAGATCTCAAAAAAATTACATGCAAAAAGCATAAGTATATACAGTATACCATTTATGTAAAAGTTTAAGTCGCACAAAAACACTTTTCTTAAAAATAAATGCACGTACTTGTGTGTAGAAGTATAGAAAATGGACCCCAAAATTCATCTTAGTGATTGGTCCTAGGGACACTGAAGGAGAGTGGGGCTGGGATGGTGAGAGTGGGTTATAGCTAATGGGCAATGCTTTATTCATTTAAAAATAATTACCAACAGCAAAGATAACAAAATATTAACAGATGTTAATTATGAGAATCGGAAATGTAGGTGCTTACATACTTCTTTGCATATCTCTATATCTTTTAAATTTATTGAAAGAAAAAATAGAAAAATAAAGGGAAACATTTATTAAAATATAAATAAAGGGGTGAGCAATTGAAAAAGAAAAAACCTAACTCTGAGCATCCTTGCTTTCTAGTAACCAAACAATCAAGGAAGAAAATGCAAGGGGTTAAATAGTTCCCAGTGTCTATTATGTCACCATGAGAAACAAACGTCACCATAGCTCTCAACTTTGGGAGGATTTTGCCACAAGGATCTTAATATGAAGGTCCGTGAATGACCTAAGGTACAAGGTCTTTGATAGCAATGCTACCCAGAATGCAAAGATGTTTTCATAGTGCTGTAGGTGTCTTGAATCAGCTCTCAGTAAGTAATCTGGACATACTCTGAAATTATAATTTTATACAAACTATTCAACTTGTGGAGTTAGAGTGATGCAACACAAATAGGTGGCTTTCTTATGACCTGGCTTAACATAAATCTTGGAGAATCTGAAGAAGTAAATGCCTAATGTATCCTCAGTTCTCAGTGACTCTTCTTCACAGCAGAGATGATATCTCACATGGGACACCCTCCCAAGGTTATACTCAGTATTATGTCCACATCAGAAAGCACATAACAATCCCAGGGAATGGGAATGATAATTTCAGAAAGTCAATCACACTCATGTGCATAGTTGTACAAATGTGAGTATAAATCATTCACAAGCACCACTAATTTAATTATTAGTAATGATAATCTATTGGTGACACTTTTCCTTTGATTGTGATCAAATGTTGTTTTGATGCCATGATTGAAACACTTAGGCAAAAGTTTCCATTATCTGTTGTTTTTACTAAACTTTTGAAGGGTGCTTTCTACAGGCAATGCAGGAGCACTGGCAGGGCAACAAGTTGACAGCACTGACCTCTCGGTCCTTATGGGCAAAGCAAAGGAGGATATAAGGTGTCTGAGAGAGACACCACAGCTGCCATGGCCAGCTATGAAGCAAACCTTGTTGCTGTGTTTGGGAGGTGGTTTTAAGGTTGTGGTACAGGAGAAAGAGCACTGGATAGCAGTGAAGAGGACTGACCCCGGCTGCCACCTGCCTCTAACTTTCTGGATAACCTCAGGCCAGTCATCCCAGTGACCACTCTACAGGTCCTTCTTTGTAAACTTTGAGGATCAAACCGGATAATGGCCTCTAAGTTTCCTCCCAGCTCTCCTACCTGGGGTGCCAGGAAACCCAATGGAGTTGATGTGACAGACTACATAATTTGTGGTCCCCATGTAAAATGGAAATGTAAGGCTCCTCGTTCTAAAGTTATTAAGAATTTCAAGATGTAACAGCAGAGAATTAAACCAAGTGCAGCACTCTTCTGAGCTCAAGATCCTCTGGGACTGCACAGGTCTAATGTTATAAAGCCAGCCTAGGTGTCAGCTTTGCATCGTGGAGCTAGCTGGTCTGTCACTCAGGGGAAAGTGGGAGGGAGCCCATGGAAGTTGGCGGTAGCTGGAGACAAAGGGCAAATGATACGGCCCCAATACAATGTGCTGTGAGAGAAAGGGTCACAGAGGGGCCCAATACAAAGATGATTCTCTCCCAGGTCTCCCCTCCAGCTCTCCCTCATAAAGGACTGCCTAGATTTCAGAGTCTTCTTAACTTTGCTCTGAAATCCAGGCAAAGTCTGGGATGTCAGGTTGCATATCAGCTTGTATGAGGAAGCTTAGCAGACTGAAGATGGTCCAGAAGCAGGTGGCGACTATTCCCTTCTGCTAAAGTTGCAGCCACCTAATGTCAGCATGACAGCAGGAGGGCTCGGGCCTTGAACGTGCAAGAATAGACTACGTGGACGATGCATCACACTTAGGCATGTGGTGCATCTTCTCAGGTCCCAGCACTCATGGAGAATGCTCTTAATTCTGTGCCCATCCCTGAGTATCTGTGAGGATCACTGACCAGACTTGCCTCCATATCTGGGGCTGAAAGGGACCTCCACTAAGGCTCTGTCTGCCACCATCAAATGTTCCTTATCAGAGGGATCAGCTTGGGTAATTTTCTGACATGTGGCAGGATGTTGTCAGCAGACTAGTCAAATCCACATTCCGTGTTTCCCATAATGAGGTTTTTGGTGTCAGGTGACATTAAAGAATGAGAGTGGTGAAGAAACACCTCTGGTGAACCACTTTCTGATAGCCTGAGAATGCAGCTTTCAAATCACTTCCAGTAGTGCTCTTAAAGAAATCCGGTGGCTTTGTGAAAGACAGAACACAGGACTGAAGGCCAGGGGACCGAAGACCGTTGAATGGCCAAAGATAAGTCATTCGTTCTGCTGTGTTTCTGTTTTCCCATTGAAAAACGGCAATAAAATACTTGCTTTGTGAGGATGCTGTGGCCATAGAAGAAGGTAACAGATGAAATGTACATTTAAAAGTAAAATCATTCTGCAACTACTGGTATAACCAGGGTTTCTAAAGACCCCATAAGCTTCATGAATCCAATAAAATAAGTCATGATGATAATAATAATCTTGAGCGCTAGCCCCCCGGATAGAAACTGATAAAATTCTAACCCTCCGATCCCTTGTGAGTCTCTACTTTTATCTATAGAATATAGAAAAGGAAATACGAGCAAATTAGCAAAGTCATATCAAAACCTGGAGGGGGAAAAAAAAGAGAGGTTTAAGAGATTTGCCCCACCAATCTTAGTAATTTTCATGTTCATTATCAGTAAGCTGTGTTTTTCTTGTAAAAGAACTACTTGGGCGTGCAGTGACTTGAGATAATTAAAAATGCATTTACATTTTATGGAGCCACTAATGCCCTCAGCATTCAAGGATCTTGCATTAGTTGCTCATGGTACTTTTCCTCAATCAGTGAATATTAAAATATTTAACCTGCGGTCAGGCAGTAACCTCTCAAGACTCTGGGACTCAATTCAGTGACGTTAAGAAGTCAAGGAGGGTTGTCAACAGTGGAAAAAAAAGAGCCGCCCTCCAAATTCCACTTTTGCATGAGTTTTTTTTTCCATTCTTAATTACTTGAAGGATCTCATTAAACTATCCTAGTTAAAACAGGAATTGGAAGGGCCACAGAGTAACTTAAGAAAGGATGGCTTTTAATACAGTTCCTAAATGATGACCAAAAAAAAAGGATGTTAGAAATTACTGACCTTTTAAAGAACAAGCATAGGAAGGTGAGAATTTGACCAGATGTTCTTCTGAGGGTCTTTCCAGCTCTAATATCTATGCAGTGTGCAAGGATTAGAATATGTGATTGCCCAGTGTCCTGGTCCTCCGAGTTACCTGGAGCACAAAGATTCAGACTCTCCTTAGTGTCATGGAATTGTGCCTGGAGCTCACCTGGAAAGAAAGGAATCCGGCCACAGATATCTCCTGAAAGCTGTTTCTAACGGTGGCAGGTGGAACCCCCTTTTGTAAATCTAGCCAAACTGACATATGACCCGGGGAATGAGGTGGGCCAAACCGTAAGCATGCTGCTGCATTGCCACCCCTCTTATTTGGGCAAGCGCTCATAAATAACTGAGCAAAATAAATTGCAGCCCAACACAGTCCACACAGCACCAGGCGGTCAAAACCATCTGGGACTAGGTATGTGAAGAAGAGAGTATAAAAACACGGTATTTAGGAGTCTGATCTGTCTGTGGTTCTAATTTTCAAAGTCAGAAGAGACGAGTCCCCTAGGAGACTGAACTCTGCTTAGAAAGACATCTGAACTAAGCAATAAAATAATATGAAAATACCAAAAAAAATAAAAATGAGGAAGAGAAATAGATATGTAACTTCATCACAGGACTCCTGTGGTATCTCTCAACACCATGCTTCATGAACCCCAAAGAAAGCAAAAAATCCAGCTAGTGTTATAAATCCTGGTCAGCTGAATTATTTCACATGTTGCAGCCTGACTTAAGTTATTCATCGCAGAGGCTAGCAGCTCCCTGATGCATCCTTCCATGTCACTGGACAGGGTAAAAATAATAAATTGGCCATTGTGAGCCACTCTGAGTTTCGTGGGGTTGAGCAGAGCATATTTTATATTCTTCTCTTGGAACTGCCTCTCGTTGATAGTAAATGGTTGCCAGCGCTGCTGTTTCTCAATAGACAAGTCCTAGAAGTAAAGATAATTCAATTTTCATTCACTCTCAGGTCTCCTGCTACCCATGTTCTTCCTTGACACTGACAAGGCTGTACCTGTCTTCCCAGCCTGAGGCCTGAAGTAGCACTTGTCTGGTTTTCCTCTTGCCAGAGAATACCATGAGCCAGTCTGAAAAGCCTCTCATTCAGTGGATCCAGTGAGCACAAATTGTCCTGTGATCTTTTTAGTTGGTTCTTCCTCCTTAGCTCATTTACCCCCAAGAACAAAGATACCAAGGTGTTGGTTCAGCAGCAGCTCTAAAAAAAACAATCTAGTTTGGTTTAAATCTTTGAAGATTTCCATTACAATGGGAAATATAATAACAATGGTAGTGCCACTGCTGGATTGAAATTAAATTACTACTCTCATACTGTTGGAGTGGCAAACTCTTTGGAAAGCAATTTGGCAAGTTAATGAGGAGCACTAAAATATTCATGTTTTTTTGAAGCAATAAGCCCTGCTATGAAAGTTCATTCTAAGGGTATTATTCAACAGTAAAAAACAAGGGAAGCACATGTGCATGTTTCTTCCTCTGCAAACAATAACATAAAACTTATGAAACAAATTTTGATACACATGGCTATGTAAAAACACAGAACAAACAGTCCCCTACACTGTGAAAGGCTAAAAGCTTAGAGAATAGTCTATATTCTATGACTGTAACTATGAAAGAAAACATAGATCTACGTAGGGACAAATTTGACAAATGTGCACACATGGGTGTAAATGTGATGGGATTATGTACAATTCTCCGACGTTCAAATTCGTCCACAAGATTGCCTTTATATTTTTCAAAAAAAAAAAATCTTAAAGATACCGAGTATACTTCTATCAGTGTTTGACGCTTCCCCAGACTGCGTCTGGATTAATCAATCTGCTCCAGTTTCTTGAACAAAATGGGTGTGGAAGGTTACCTTTTTCGTTGTTTTTAAATAGACAAATGTAGGTCTTTAATCTCATGATCGGCTTTTTTTGTTGTTTTCAATCATTTTCATGATCCTCTGACAAACTTAAAAAGCTGAGAGGTATGCTTTGATATTTCCATGGCCTTGCTCATCCACTGTCATGGGATTCCTGATTAAGTGAGTTTTTTTAAAAGCCATCCTCCATTTACAAAGATAAGAGCTGGGATTGTGGCAAACTGTCAGCCAATAATTCAAACCACAAGACACCACAAACCACTCAAATAAGATGTCTCCCCATCAAATGCTGTCATTGGAAAATATAAAACCACATATCCCAAAATAGCAAATATTATGGGTGGCCATGGTACCAGTAGTCAGAAAGATGAATAAATGCAATTAAGAAACCAAGCAAAGAAGTAAACATGCCATGTAGCTTTCAAAAGGCCAGCCACACTGTGTTTATTTTAATATTGTTTAACGGTAACACCTAATAAAGAGAGCATCATGATTGTGCGAACTAAATTTTCAGTCATAATGAATGCTACAAACTTAACCTCCCAAGTTTAAATAGGCTACAACGTCTTGGGAAAAATGCAAGAAAAATTATTTGATAAAGGTGACGGTTTTTCACACCTGAAAATAATGTTTTTCTTCCAGCCTATCTTGATCAACAGTCGGCAGCAACACATTGCAGATATAATCTCAAGACCTTGTGGCATGTACTTGTCACTACATGCATAACTTACTATGGACAGAGGATCACAGAGATTTTGAACATAATTTCCCACACGACAGGAGATTAAATAGACCACATTGGAAGAAGGCAAGAAGAAGCTAGGTCTCTGGAGTACCAAAAAGTAAACTTCAGCCAGTTCTGGAAGGAGATAAACAGCAGGAACTATACTTTCAGTTGAGCTACTTTCTCAATAGTTCCTGCTTTTAAGAATTCTAGGGAAAGGATGACTTACTGAGTAAGAATGTAATAGAAAAAGGGCCTTCTCTGGGAAGATTTGGAGTGGAAGGAAATCAGCGTCTCCTCATTTATGTCTTATTTTCTCCTCTTTGTAATGCCCCCTCTATTGGGGTAGCCCCTCCCCCAGAATACCTTGCCTACCATCCCATCAGAACCTGCTCTTGAGACTGCATTCATGACACCCATAGTGAGGTATTAAGTCAATGTCCTACCTGTGTGTGTGTGTGTAAAGCTTTCTTTCTATGCTGTGCTTTTTAATGAATAGCAGACATCAACAAACAAGTAGAGAAGTCACTGGGATATGAAAGAAGTTTCCAGTGTCCCAGAAACCATCTTACCCAGCATCCTACAACATGACCTTAGATCTGCAATGCCTAGTTTCCTTACTTGTGAAAACAAAATAATAATAGTACCTAACTCACAGCATTATTGTGAAGATTAAACAAGTTCATCCTTGGAAAGCTGTAGAGCAGTGCCTGACACATAGTAAGTGCTCGATATGTATTATTATCATTATCATTATTCAATATAAAAACCTACTGAAACAAATCACACGGGGATATTATCAGTCAAAAATATATACACGAATGAAAGCATTTATGGAGCTGATTTATGGTCTAAAGTAGCATAGTCATTAAGAACACAGGTTTTGAAGGTCGACCACCTATGCTCAAAACCTGTGTTACCACATGGCCACTGTTTGACACTGGGCCTCAGATTTCTGACCTGAAAAATAGGGGAACAATATCTATTATATGGAGTTGCTGTGAAGACTAAACCAGCAAAGAAAGATAAAATACTAAACAGTGATTGACATAAAATAAACACCCAATAAATGGTAGAAAGAAGAAAAAGAGTGCTCTTCAACTCAAATTCTATCTTCAGAAATTGGTTTTTTTTCCCCAGAAATTGTTTTGAGGAGGAAGGAGTGTTCGAGAATCCTACACCCCCAAGCTGTGACTAATGAAGAAATTAGACATCAGAGTCAGAAGTCTCTGGACTGAAGAACATGTCATAGAGGTGAGGGCCCAAAGGATTCCCCTATATTTCAGCCCTCAATTAAGCAGACTTGCCCTTCAGTCTTTGGCTGAGCAGGACAAAAACCAACAGAATCTGAGTTTCACCAGCTCAACTACTTCTTCCAAACACGCTCTTCGGATAAGTCACTCCCCTTCCCAAGGGGAGGATTGAATGAGTTTGTGGTGAGAGGCTGAAAATTTTCTCCCTTGTTTTTCCCTCATGGAGAGAGGAGTGGAAATGCCATGCCCTCTGTGGGAACTTGTGCAGACCACAGAAGTTTTCCCTAATATTTGGCCTTGACTAATATATTCTATAAATACATATTCTATATGGCAAAACTAAACGGGAGCATTTTCTGAAGTCATCTGATAGACACATTACAGGTATAATATTGTTTACTTTCTTGTGACAGTTTGTCTTCAAGATGACCACCAACAATTCCTCCCCGCTCTGTATCTACATGCCATTCCTCCATCTAGAGTTGAAGTTGGTTCCTCTCCTATTGAACCTGGGCTAGCATGTGATTGCTTTGACTGATAGGATACAGCAGAAGTGATGCTGTAAGGACTATTAGGCTAGGTCAAAAGATACCTTACAATTTCTGCCTGGCTTTCTTGGAAAGCTTGCTCTGAGAGAAGCCAGCTTCCGTGTAAGAATCTGACTTTCCTGAAACCTCCATGCTATGAGGAAACCCAAATTAGCCATGTGGAGAACAAGAGAGATGCCCAGACAGTCCCCAGATGTTCGTCCATCCCAAATGGCACATGGTAGTGAAGAATCCATCTTAGATGTCCAATTTAGTCAGTTCTTCAGATGACTCCTATGCCAGCTGCAAATCTGTGAGAAATTCCGAGAGAAAACCACCCAGCTGAGCCCAATCAACTCACAGAACTATGAGAGATAAAAAATAATAAATGGTGACCTCAGTGACTAAGTTACTTATGCAGCAATTGACAACTAAATATGCCCTTTGATAGACTGTACCAAAATTTTTACTGAATTTGCTCTTTTTTTTTTTTCATCTCACTTGAATAACTGAGACTTATTTTTACTCAGGGGACTTTAACATTAAAGATAAGTGATGCTTGGAATTTGTTTTGGTGTTATCTGAACAAAGCAGCAAAGTTCTCCTTTGCAAGCTTCATGAGAGATTGGGCCTTAGTCCTCAATTAAAATGCTTTCAAAAAACAAATGAAATCAGTTCCTTCTACAAGGCTAAATGTCACATCTCTAATGCAAATAATAGATTTGATAAGAGAGAATGAATATTTACCATGAAACTAATTGCCCATCATTTGATGCCAATTAAGAATGTAATTGCTTCCTCAGTATCACCAGATCGTTCACAGTTTCAGGAGCTATGAGTATATTTGGTTACATTCATTTAACTTGTGTAAACTCTTCTGTGATTCGTTATTTCCAGAGGAAAATGGAATTTGAAACCAGGAACACTTCTGATCTAATTGTCTGTAGATGTAGACTTTAAATGCAGATAAATTAGGCTAGTAATGCAAATGAGTCCATGATCACAAGCTTGATATTCAAAGAAACTTAGACAACCGAAGATATAACCAGGTAATAATTTATTTAGTCCTCTTTGCTTATGAAAATCCCTTTAATTAGATTTGATAGATTTTGTTGTGAAATACATTATCTTAATATATGGATATAAAATGTGATATGAATTTATATCAAGGGGGACAGTCACATATTTTCCTGCTAAGGTAATTTTTCTAAAGGCTGAAGATATTCTGTCTGCAACACTATGCTTATTTTTCTGACCTAGGAAACCAAGGTACCTGGGACTTGCAATCTTTCAGCTCCTCTGCACTCAGGGTTAGCTTCTTTACTTCTCTGAGCTTCTGTTTACCCTCTTGGGGAAAAAAATGAAGGATGTGTGGGATTTAGGAATTAGGCGCATGAACTCATTCATGTAAAAGTGACCAGTTTGAACTCTGACTTTTATAGCAAATGATATATACGTAAGAACACATGAAGAAGAGAATTCTCCAATTCCCGAAAGCCCAGGCCACTCGGTTGAGCACTTTGAACACTACTGGAAGCAGCTTATGTTAACTCTTATAGACAACAAGTAAATTGCTGTATTGGTGTAACTTCTACCCAAGAGAGTCTTACCAGGATCAGATCTGTGTTCAGAGCTAATGTTGGTTTTTCTGTCCCAGGGGGCATTTCTGCTGCTTTAAACCAATTCTACTCCCAAATCCTACTGTTCCAGATCATCTCAACCCATTATCCAACCAAACATAGAGGGCAAGGCAGCCCTGTCTCAGTTTCAATAGCAGATGAAGTGACTGAGGCAAGTATATGACAGCCTCCCTGCCTTGGGCCTTATGTAACATGTGCCCTTTTTTGAATTCTACTCTGGAAATGTTGTTGAGTTTCAGGATAAAAGAAATTGATGCAGAAATTGACATATCAGGCGTTGGTGAGGGCTCATGAGTCACTGTCATTGGTCTTGAAGCATTGTACTTGGTTGGTTTTCCTAGTCTTGAAACATTTAGGACTGTTTTCGGGCCTCTCTTAGGAACTCAGAACCACATGAAGGAAAAGGAATGTGGTGGTAGAAGGCGGGTACAGATAGAAGAGGAATATAGACAGGGCTATCAAAGAAGTAGTCTCTGTGAGGCGTTGATCTCCAAATCACTAAAAAAAAAAAGGCTTTTATTTGTACATGTGTTTGAATTATCATTTTGGTATTGTTACCAAAAATAGAACCCAATCATAAACTAGGAGAATTACATTAAATTAGAATCTTAAAAATCAGTCATCTGAGGGATTCTAAATTCGACAAATATTGACATGAACACACAAGTTCCTTCAGGAAAGCCAACATGACCCAAGTCCAGTACACATGGTATCAATGGCAGAGGCAATCTAAAGTGATCACAGTTTTCTTTGCTTTTATGGCCTACATTGATGGAAAATTTATGATTTTTCATCCAGTAACAAAATTAATAGAACTGGCTTAAATTTCATAATTTAAACAGGTGATTTATACACTTTTGAAAATACAGTCATATTTTCTGCAGTTATGCTTTTTTCTTGTTTTAAAAACTTGCAAGGGGCTATAACTCAACCTTTTTCCAGTGCTTTATGAATGTTATTGTCTCTAATGATATTTTTTTCAATTTCTCTGAGGCGCCATCATAACATCCAGGCTTTATCTTATATTGACTTTGAACGAATGGAACTCAAAAGGTAAAACAAAATATAGATGTGTCAGAAATTTGAAATCCTATAAAAGCTTGTGGTGGATTATTTAAATGGAAGCTATTTTGATTGTCGCCGAAAATAACAATTGAGCACCATGCTGACACGGGTAGTACCTTGGCAATTGTAGATTTAACATTCATGGTTTTGACTGTTCTTAAATGACCCTGAAAGTCCAGAACATGTAGTAATTTGTAATTTTGCTGAGGCATGAATCCGAACTGCTCACACTGGGAGGCAGGAGTGAGTCATTTAACTAGACACCGTGACTTTATTCTCTACTTGTTTCCTTGAAGAAGTTTTATGGATTTGGGGATTTGCAAAAGTCTCAGTAACTTCTTCACAAACATTCTCATATGTAATACAATGTTTAAAACAAAACAGTAGTAAAAGGGTAAGGGAACAAATGCATAGAAACAAAGTAAGATAATTTTAGTACAGAACACTGAAATGTGAAATCTCAACGAATACTTATTTTATTGATTTCCTATTAACTGGAATAATGTACGTTAAGCATCTAACATATTGTCTGACACACGGTGAAGTGTTCTTTCTGTGTTAACTCCTTCTCTTTGCTTCGTATTTGTTATTGAAACATTTATATATAGCTTCTACTTATGGAGAACTTCCTTTAAATTAGATAAAGAAAATATCAGAGGCTATCACTGTTATTTTTTGAGGATTTGAACAATGGTTAGTGCAAAACCTGCTTAAGAAAAGGAGTCTCTGTGTTACAAAGCCCACACTTGATTTAGCAGTCTATATTTATGTGTAGCGACAGAGGCATTGTTTATACATTCTCTTAATCTGCAGTCTCACAGTGTGACAGGATTAAGAATCTGGGCCCATATGCAGATGTTAGGGTGTGTGGCAAAATTGAGACACTTCAATAAATTTGCTTTTGAAGATTCGGAATGGGGGCTTGATACACCCACTTGGCTCTTCTCGGTGTCTGAACACAGAACCTCAGTAATCCTTCTGATGGAAATCTCATTAGCGTGGTTCAGATCGCATTATATTTATACATGTATCATGTCTGCTTAAAAATCAAATAAGATTTGTTTTTATATTACGATGGTCTTTTTTAAATGAGTGAATATTTCAATAAATGACACCAAAATAACTTTTCTCATAGATTCGGTAATTTACATATTTTGTAGATATTCAAATGAAAGATGATCCAAAATGCAGCCTTCATTGTTCTAAAGCTGAGGAAGCTGAATGTCATTTGATATATTCCTGTAACACATTGTCATAATAAGAAGAACCTAAGATTTTATCTCTGTGTTTGGACATTTTGTAGGGGAGAGAGTATTTTTAATAACACCTCCCTCCACCTGGGATTCTAAAGTGCTGCACTCTCATAGGAGTGACAAACAATAGAAATCAGCCAATTGTTTGGTCATTGAAAACATGAATATGGTAATTCACACCAACAGGAATATTGAGCTACCTTCCTTTCAATCAAAATAATGAGAAAGCAGTTATACATTTGCATGAAAATAGAAATTTAGGGTGGCATTACAGTTTTCCCTTTGTAATCTGCTCTTTCACTGCCCCCCTCCCCTTAACTGCCTTAGGTTTATAAACTGCTTCAGCAACCATCAGCCAAGAAATGTACATGTCATCTGCAAATCACAGATCTTGACTCGAGTGATTGAACAGGGAGAAGTGCTGAAGGGTTCATAGTGGCCAGGACAAGACTTAAAAGTGATGCGAAATGGGGAGCAAAGAGGGCTGCAATTGCCTTGGAGCCTAAAATAGACTGAGCTTCAATGCCATAGAAAAAATCACCAGCTTCTCCATCATTTCTTTAAAGGTCAAAATTTTTGTAGGTGGACTGGGAGAGCAGCGGATTGCAGATGCGTTTAACAGCAGGATATTTTCCGCTGCCATGGCCAGTTAAGGAAGATTTTCAAAAACACATCTGCTGGTAAACAGTTTGGCCCTACTCTGGGTCATCTGCCTTCTCTGATCTCCTTGCTGCATGGATTCTTACCTGGGTATAGTCCCAAATCTCACATCAGTCAAAGCTAGGCTTTCAGTGCAGTCTATTACGTTTTTTAGAGAGGTACCTCAGTGGCTTTCAGGGAGGTTTTATGATGTGGGGCTGCCTCTTCCCAAATGCATGAAGCACACACACGAGGCATGCAGGCACAGACCATGGACTTGCACCATTTCCTCTTCATGCTGCTGGTCAGCAGGCAGGCAACAATGCCCAACTCTCACTACCAACCACTCCGTGCAAGCCCAATCATTCCTTCTGTGGAGTTGATCAAAGAAACTTGAGGGGGCCAGCTGACTGGATGCCTTTTAGGGAAGTCACCCAATGCTCTACCATGTCACACTTAACTGTTGGCTGCTATAAATAAGTAAGCCATTGGGCAAACCCAACCTAAGCCCACAGAGTCAGATAGAGCAGTGGGAAATCTTTCAGCTCTGCCCACATATGCACGCTGGTCTCCAGGGGCATTTTTCAAGAATAATAAAGGCCAGGGAGCTCTCAAGGAAGCTCTTCCAGATAATACTCATCTCACAGGTTCCCCATGAAGACTACATCTCCAAGTAGATATGTGGGAAGGTCAGGTCTCAGAATAGCTCAATTCCCAAAGTTAGTCCTAGGAGCCAAAGATACGCTGGAAACCACGAACTTACTCGTTTCCAAACACCTGGGTTAGAATGAGAACCCAGAGCCATTTAGAAATTACACGTTATCTGAACCTCCTGCCAGCAGAAACTGGTAACATATTGGCACACATGGATGAGTATGGCCATATGCGGGCCCCCGAGAAGATGTGTCGTGGGATTTTACTGTTCACAACTGTTTTAAAGACATTGTCCATAGTATTCACATAGCCATGCATTCAGGTTGGGATGGCAAAGTATCTGGTATGACCTATCTGGACATGGAGCTCCTTAGGGGTGGCTCAAGGACTCACATATTCCAAAAGGATATTATCGGGCCAGAGAGGCTAAAGATCATAATGTCTTTCCCTCGAAAGGGGCATAAGATGTTCTCCCTCCACCATTTCCCAATAGTTGCTTTTCCATTTGGCAAAGAAAAAATAGAAATTAACATTAGTTCCTTATATAGTTTCCTTATTTGACCCTTTACAGTTATCCCAAGCAGAAGAGTGGTGACTAAAAAGGGCTGCTTTAGTTGTATAACTTTAGGTGAGTTACTTTAGCTCTCTTTGCCTCGGTCCTTCTAAACTAAAAGGGATGAATAATAGCATGTGTTCACGGGGTTGTTGTGAGGATTAAATGGGTTAATATGTGAAGAGTGCTTAGATTTGTGCCTGGCATACAGTCAGTCCTCAGTAAATAGTTCAATTTAAAAGATTGTTGTTCTTGTCATTGTTATTATGTCTTTGTAATATCTAATCCACTATCTTTCTCTGTATCCCGGGGTGGGGGGTGAGGTGAGGGTTCAGTAAAGATAATGGTCTGGGGAGGAGGGAGGGAGTGGGAGGAGGCAGGGAGTGGGAGGAGGCTTCTGGGTATTACACTGGTGGCAGATCAACAAAGAATCCCGTGGAATTTCATTCATTTGCAAAGCTTGCTGTAGCTTCTGCTCTAGCCTTCTGTTTTACCTTTCCGACTCCCATAACTCACTTTCTCTCTTCACATACATCTAGATCTCTCATAGAGACAAAACCGGATCCTCTGAAGAGTTTTCAGAAGTCAGTGCAGACACGAGATTGTAAAGCGAGAGCACATCAATACAGAACTAACATGGGCCAGGGAAGGGAAGTGCAGCACAGTGCTCGGGTCCCAGGATTTAAACTCACATCACTAACTAGGACCCTTGTGAATGAGGATGCAATGAAGGAGGGGGAGAAATTCAGTTTGGAATCACTAATCTACTCATGCCGCTTTCTAAACTCTTAATCATTAAGGGATCGAAGGAAAAATGCTTTCATTCGCCCTGTGAGATGCAGAGTGGCACGCTGCTTTTGCCAGATCTGCCTCTGCCTGCTGCTTTAAAAGTGCCCAAAGCCCAAGTCTGGGAGGAAAGCAAGTGGTAGTTTATGCTAAAATACTAAAGCCATTTGAAAGTAAATGTATATAATAGAAATAATTTAAGCAGCTGGTGGATATCATTACATTCATTTCTCAAGGATTGCTGTCTTCTGGTGACACCAATCAAAGAACTGGGTCATCTCTCAACAGTAATTTTCTTGGAGGCCATGAAATTCTTGCATTGATTTCATCCCGCTTTGGCTGAACATGTGCTGAGAACAGCCAAGCTGCTGAGGACTCAGGCAGCCCATGGGGCTGTCATCAACTCCATCTGAAGAGTTTATATCTTTAATGGGATCAGAGGTCTTATCAGAGATTTTTTTTGTAAGTGCCACAGAGAAACTATCTTACTCTCACCACCAATTCTACACCTGACAATTCTCCTATTTATCAGTTAACAATTATTGTCTGAAAGCGAGTCAATTACAAAGGGGAATTTATGAAGTTCTTAGCAACTAAGAAGAAGCTTGATGGAATCTATCCATTCTGTTCAGAAAACTGAAATGTGAATTGTCTGAAGACAGGACTGACTTCACATAAATTAGCACCACATCATAGTACAAATCATTAGCATACTAATTCCTGTGTTTCTGTATATGGCCAACAAGTTACAACTATGTAGAGGGAAACAAAAGCATATGGTTCCTGTTAAAGGTGGTATTAATTCTGTTCTCCCAATGCCCTCCTCTGTGAATTCTTTCTAACAGCCCAGGGAGAGTTGGTTGTGCTCTTCTCGCTCTCTTCAACTCTATGAAATGGCTCAGAATTGATTTTTGGTGTCGTGTATCTGTTTACTTTTCTCCGCCACTGACTGAGCCCTCTTTGTGGAAAGGAACTCTGTCACACATCTGGTGCTCGACCTCTGTTCCTGGTGTCTAGCATTAGTGTGGCACATAGAAGGGGCCGGAGAACACGGGTCTAATAGATACATGGATAAATCTTGGTGTTAGTTCTGTCCACAAACATAGGCATTTTGAAGGCATTTCCCCCTTATTCTCTAAAGCTCTGACTAACAAATACTGATTAAATTCCTAAGCGACATCCTTGGGTCCATTTTGTGCCCATGTTCACAGAATTCTGTCCAAAGGCAACTTCAGAAAGTGATTTCTCTGAACAATTCTGCATTTCCAACTGAATTGTGATATGTTGTGACACCCACCCTTGAGCCGTGGAAAGGAAGGAACTATTTTTAATAGTTCTTTTGGGAAGGGTGTCTGATGTCCCATGTCTCCCTATTGTTCTGAACATTGCCACAACCAGGTGGAGCCTGACAGCCACTTGTCTCAGATGGTACGTGCAATCGTTCTTTCTGTCCTGAACATCTCTGCCGCCAGAGACTGGAATAGCTGCTAGAGCCCACTCAGCTGCTCCAGGGCATACATACTGGAGAAGCAGTATTCCTTGGGGGCAACTTTAGTCGATGGTATATGAGGACCAGTGAATGAATGTGTCTTGCTGACGATTTTAATGAACACTCACAGGTTTCCTAGGCTGTCCCCCAGAAGAAGGAGCTCCAGTTTCGTACGGTGGTAATCAGCTTAATAATGCACTCCGGACTGGTCTTCCTTCCATGTTTCATTCTTTTCAGTTCCCTACTTTCGTCTCTGGCATTACTTCTCTAAAGAAACAAGCCTCTGTCACAGGATCTCCTCTTTGGGGAAACTCAGGCAAAGTGCAAGCCATGATGTGACTAACCCATCCACAACACCTATTTAATGATATTTTGACTAGGTTCAGAATTGATCGTGGTGACAAACAAAATAAAGATATATAATGCCTTAGACCACATCCTCATGAAAGAGAGTAAGTATATAAAGGATTCTATAATTAAGTGTATAGAATTAACCATTCCACAAAATTTTAACTATCCTCTAGTGATTTATAGGCTTCTTTTGGATTGATATAAAAAATTAGGCCAATGAAACATGTTTTTCTAAGTACTTACCTATAAAAGTGAATGAATAGCAATTTCCCAAGAAGCAATAGACTTAAAATGTTACTTTATCCCATGAGACAGAAAAAGCCTTATCCAGGCTAAAATAAAAGCCGCATTGACTTTGCCTAGATTTTCCTCTGCATCTAGTTCCCTTTTAATGATATTTATCACGTTTGAGATTATTTGCTTAATGCCTGCCTATTTCACTAGACTAAAGCTCCTGTGATGGTGAAGACTGCCTGTCTCATTTAAAAGCATATCCTTAGCACTCAGCTCTGCATCTGGCGCACAGTGGGACTTCAATGAATGCTTATTGAATTTAACTGTACAAAATATAAAATATCTGACGAAATCTATGCCACTAACATGACAACTCAGAGACCATCCCGTCCAGTATCAGTCAACTGCGTTCATGTTAATTAAGGAAGGCTGAATCGGACCACACGCTCTCTTACACAGTAGAGACAGAACAAACAAAAGTTCGGGCTGGTCAGGAAAGAACCCAGAACAAAAGAACCTGATTTTCTTCACAACTAATAGGAACTTTAATGTGAACTCTTTTTCTCTAGCAAAGTCACTAAGCTTCTCTTTACCACTAATAAAGTTAGATTAATACTAAATCTTAAATTTCTGATGTTGAAGAGCAAAGACAGTCAAAGAGCCAATGGACCTAACTGGATGATACAAATGAGAGTTTGCTGTAACTTGAATTTTAAAAACCTTAAGACCAAGAAATTTGTAAAAATCTTTAACAGTGTTTAAAATATTATCCCCCTATTTTTTCTGTTCGTGTAAAATCTTTCCTGCTAAATTATCTGTGGAATAAGTTTACCCTTACGGAAAAGGAGAACAGTAGAATCTTCTTATAAAAATCTTATTTTTCTCCTCTTTCTTTTCTTCTCCATATAAAGTAACTCCCTTCATCTTTAAAACGCATATAGCATACATCCTACCTCAACCATTTAATCATATCATGGACTCCTTTAGCTCTATGTTCACTGAGTCTTCTTTTCTTTCTTGTGCTGTGAAGTCACTTCTAGAACCATCACAGCAATGATGCCACTGACAAGTAAACCATATTATTAGTCTCAGAACTGAACATGGTAGAGGAAGTACCCCTTGTCCAAACTCTGATTTTAGCTTCCACTCTCCTATTAATTGGCTCCATGGATTTGGGCGGGTAATACACCTTTTTCAGAGCCTCTCTTTTCCTCTATTGGAAAAGAGGAGTAAAAGGGATTGATTTCTACCGTACCTCTCAACTTTAACAACCTGTGAATATTTTCAGAGAGGAGTCTTGGTAGATATTTAGTTTGGTTTGGTTTTGTAAATTGTACCTTGTGTGCCAAGCATTAATTGGTATGCTTAGCTTTTCTAGTGACACTAATGACTGTCTTCTTCATAAATGATCAGTGCCTTCATAAATGGAAGTCAGAGTACTTCCAGCAAGTTGGTGGGTTTACCACTTCAATTTTAAGTAGCAGTTGATCTTCCAAATCTTGAAGGAAAATCTTGATAAAGTTTGAAACCTGGAAAGATCTAGATGCTCCCTTCTTTACAGAGCTAGAGGTGGCTTGCAGAGTGTCAGTTTGTAGGTTGTACACATCTCCCCTCTTAGACCGTTTCCCTGACTTTTTAACTGAGAAATTGGGCAAACAAGAGAAGCCAAAATCTTGTCTTTGTCTCTGTACCAGAGCCAGATTGTACTCATTTAGCGATAGTTTATAAATGTTATTAATAAGCTCAAGGTAAGGAGACACTGGTGTCATTGTCTGTGGGTCATGGAATATATTTTGAAGTTTCAGAGAGGAGGTAAATGTTTGACTATAGAGGATAAATATATCTGGCAAATAAATCCCAATCCATATCTTAGAAATGATCACAAGGTCAAGGCCTATGATTTAAGATGAGAATATATGTCAGATTGTAAATAAACCACACCAAATTACATAATTATCTCACTTTTTCCCTAAAGAATGACCATGGCATAAGAAATAATTGATACTGTGATTTCCTAATTATGCTTAGGATGGAGATATTTCATTCACCAAATTTTAGTCTCAGAAATTGAGAAAAAAGTTAATCAGCTATTCGGGGGCACTTCCTCTCATGAAAGACTGTGATTTGCTTTTTATTTAAATATCCATTTTAAAGAAATTCAAAGTTGTTCATCACAAACCAGAATTTTTAAAAAATTATACTTGATATTTATAAAAGAATAATAATTCGAATAATCTTTCCTTCTCAAAGACACGCAGTTGATCTTTAGTGTAGGTGTGTGGGTCCATTTGTTGCCAAGTTAAGCTCCAGGGCATTACCTCCTGGCCTAAGTACCACTAAATAATAATACTAGAACCTAATTAATTAACTATATAATTAATGTATATCAATTAATTATTAATTAATGTATGTTTATCAATCAATTATTATCTACATTAATATATTATTATGCATTAATATTGTATTATCAAGCAAATAAAAAACTTCATGGATGACTCAAAAAACAAGCAGATCAATAGGGAGGAGTTTTCCAGAACTGCATCCGATACTATAGAAATGACTGATGATTTCAGAAATACATTGTCCAACTGATGGATGGTCAAATCAATGTATTTTTACATTACAACAATTCTAAATCTTCTAAAGTAGAAATCACTGCACATTAATTAAGTTATTCTAGTATGTTTCCCCCAAACTTATCTGTTCTTTTCCAATATAAATGATAAATACTCTTTAAAAGTTATTTTTATGAAATATTTCAGACACAAGAGATATAGAAGGAAATACAACAAATTCTTCAGTACTTGCCACTAGGCTTAAAAAATAGCACATCACAACTACAATTTAAGAACCTCTGTGTACCTTTCCTTGTTTCATTTCCTTCTTTCTCCATACCATCAAACACTCATCATGTGCATGTTTTTATAACCTTCTTAAATGGGAATGTATCCCTAAAATATATCCTGCTGTTTATGTTTTCTAAAACTTTATACAAATGGCATCATACTCTAAGTATGTGTCACCAGCTTACTTTTATTAGTCTAATAGTATGTGTTTATCCGTATTGATATATGTCATTTTTGTTTATTCACTTAAGTTGCTAGATAGTATGAATTTGCCTCAATTTATTTATTCATTCTCCTCTTTATGAACAGCGAGATTTTTATTTTATTTTTGTTCACTCTTATAAACAATGCTGCAATGAATACTGTTACATATGTGATGTATGTAAGAGTTTCTCTAGGAACATTTTCTGTACACCTAGGAATAGAATTTCTCGAATACTGAGTTGGTATCTTCGATTTTATTAGTATTACAAATTGTTCTCTGAGGTGTAAACTGCCCCACTTTGTAGTCCCACCAGCAATGTGCAGTCCTCATTGCCCTATCTCCTCTCATTACTTGGTGTGGCCCATATTTTCATATTGGCTCTTCTGATAAATGTGAAATAACATTTTACTGGGTTTTAATTTGTATTACACTTTAACTTTTGATGAAAATGTTAGGCCCAAGCATAAGATATTCTGAAAGTTTTGTCTCCATCATCCCACTCCCCAAACCTCATTCTGCTAGGAAATTCTGAGAACTTATGTACCAAGGGACACTTCTGATGTTTTCTTCCATATGGAAGTATGACAGTTATGACCGCTTCCCCTCAGTGTTAAGTCAGAAACTGTGAAGTTTCTAAGATTTTATTCTACTTGGGAGCTAACAAGTTAGCCTGCCATAGTTTTATATACAAAAACTGACAGAAGACACAAGACCCCTGGGTCAGAAAAACAGACCATTTATTACTCACAGCACGACTCCTGTCTCATAGAATTACTTGGTAAGTCATATACACTAGACTGTGCACTAAGCCGTCCACCATTTCCTCTTGTCCCTTTAAACTTAAGATAAATTTCAACCTCATGACTGCTATTGCAATCCTTATTTGCTTTCCCAGACAACTGAGAGACATTCACTATAGTGAAACTTATCCTTTTTATTTCTACAAGAGCCATGTATATTAATTAGAAAATTTGGGGTATAGTATTTTCAGTTCCTTGTTTTACTTTAGCCAGTTATAAGCTCAGCATTGTGGAACAGTGGACTCTAGCCAAACACAGTTTGATCTACTTTTGAATACCAATTCTGTCATTTTTATGCCTCAGTGGCTTTGGGCAACTCTGTTAATTTTTTCTGAGATACAATGACCTCATCTGTAAAGTAGTAATAATAGTGCTGCTGCAAATAGTTGACAGACTTGGATGAGCTAGTGCAGATAAAGCACCTGATGCATGATAGATACCTCAGTGTTAACAGCTATTATTATTCTAAAAGATAACTTTTTTGTAGAAGGATGCTTATCTCCTTGAATTTAGCAACAACTCTTGTTTTGACGTTATTTCATAATTATTGCTCCCAGGGATATTTCGGATTTGACAGATAATAACTACTGCCATTATTGAGTATCTACATCCCAGATGTTTTTTTTTTTTTCAAAGTAGAAATTATGCTACCCATCTTACAGATGTGGAAATAAAATAAGAGAGGTTAAAAAACTTGCCTCACATGATATAGGCAGTAAATGTCCTGGACTTGAACCCACAAGTTTCTTACCTCTTAACCCTGAGCTCTTGTTTATTTATCAACACAGAGTAGGGCGTATACAATTTAACAAAGGATCCAGATACTGCAGTACTTGACTCATTTTATTTGGCCATATGACAGTAAGTACATATCACAGGTTTGGGGTAGAAATTGTGCCAAATTCTCTTGTGATCTTCACTACCACGGAAGTCTATCTCTACCAAACGTGCACAAAGTATTCAAGCTCCTTGCATCAGTTTGATAGTTAGCAAACCTCTTGAGTAAATGAAATATTAAAAAATCAGTAATGTGTTTAAGATTTCATTTTTCTCCACTTAACTGAAAGCATTTTGAAAACCTAGCAACAATGCAAAGGGAGCTCCTCTGGCACAGAAAACAATCCCAAGCCAGAGATACTTGAACTTAGGCACTTTATAACCAATTTACTTTAAACTTCTCATTTTTATGATCCTTTTGCTGAGCAGTAAAATGAGAGAGAGCTATATTGGAATATCAGAACTTTTAGTATTTTCAGGTTCAGTCAGAAGACTTTATCTGATCAGAGTGATTCTTTAACTATGCTAACACAGAAATGCAGCATCAACGTCAGTGGCTTAGACTTAAAGAACCATTCTTAGGACTGAATGGCATGTTTAACTTTTGTCTTTTTCATAATCTAAAGACTTATCTGAAGTTATACAATAAGAAAAATCAATGTTTAAAGTCTAAAGAACTATTACATTCAGAAATCTTTCCTCCAAAGTCCTTCGTCTTTCACCGGGTCGCTATATTAATTTGTGATTAAATCACTATAATGCCACAAGTGATGATGTGAGGCTTTCTGTGGAATTAGTCAACCCACACTTAGCTTTCTGTCCTTTGCTTCTAGATTGAGCAGAAATTTGCAGTATTACCCCATCTCTGACTATCTGTCTTTTCTTCCAATTGATTTTTAAAGTTAATTTTAAAATAAATAATTATAAGAACTGATCTGTGTCATCACTCATGCTATACTTTTTCTTCTTCCAAAAATTATCTTTCTCCTTTCTGCTCAGATTACTTTTCCAGAAAATCCCCAAACAAATTCTTAGAAATAGAAGCCCCTGATCTAAAACCAACCTGAACTACCTATAAATACATTAGGGGAAAATCCGTTTTGCTAGCTCTTTAAGATAGGTATGAAGACTAAAATAATTATTCTCTTTCACTTTAGACAAACTCTTAGATTTAACTTTTAATTACTTCCTAGCAATGACTACTTCTACCTAATTCGCTTAAACAGATGTAACCACAACCTCTAAAACACGGTTGTTGTCTGCTATCCTCCAGAGGCCTGTTCATTACCTGTCATTAAATGTTTTAAAAGTTTGCATAATTGATCCAGCCAATAAGTCATCATTGATTTATGGGGTTCTGTGCTGAAAAGTTGCTCTTTAAAAATTCATAACACCGGTATGTGTCTTTACAATCCATTAGCTGTTTACGTACCCACGGTCTTAGCATTGATTGACCTTGGACTGAGATGCTCATGGACTTCTTTTTTTTCACGTCCTCAGTATAGAGAAGCAATACTTCAGTCTTCTCCCTTGACAGCTATACTTTGATTTTTTCCCCCCTCCATCAAAATGGAAACTTTACTTGAAATGATGAATAAATAAAGCATATTCCATAAACAGCTCTTCACTATTATTTAAGCTTATGGGCTGCGTTGTGTGAATCTCCTTTCCCCACCATCAGATTCAAGTGTGTAAATGTTCTAAAAGGCTTTGAAAGTTTTATGATGATTTCAGAGGATGGAGGAGTAATAGCTGAAGAGTGAAGCTATTAGTTTTAATATTTATATTGAGTGCTCTGAAACATTAATGTGACAAGATGTAAGATCAGTGCAGTGGGATATATTTACTTCACAACCGCTGCCACATGACAAAAAAAAAATGTGTGTATATGTATGTTTGTGGTATGTGTATGTTTATTTTCTAAAGCTTTTGAGGACAAGGTTCAAATGTTGTTTGCAGGTTATTTTTTTTTTCCTTTTCACGAGATTCAAAGTTCCGATTGACAAATACATTAGCTTTCTTGAACTTGAGCTATTTTTAGGAAGCAGAAATGGACTGCCAGACAAAGGTTGACATATGGGTTTGTTAATTTGTGTGGGTCTGGGTTCAAATAGTCCTCTGAGCCTGTCATGGTGAATACTATCCACCAGATCAGTAACACTTTGTCCTGCCTTCACTCCCAGCTGTGTCTTCGGAAAATCTAAAGAACGATGTTTGTAAATCCTGATTGAGAAACCTTCATGTGAGAGCTGCTTTTTTTGTGACTTCATGTGGAAAAGAAATGAGGCAAGGAAGTTCTGAGCTCTGGACTCTTGACAGTTCTGTTTCGGTCTCAGCTCCACCATAACAGGCTGTATGACCCTGTGCATGTCCCTTTACATATTCAAGCTTGGCTATTGATTAATGAGAATAACAGTTGTACCAATTCACATACTTCTTGTAATGATTGAGGTAATCCCTATAAAGACTTGGCACAATAAATTCTCTCTATTATTATCACCACAATCAAATGAACAAATTCCTATAGAGTGTCTACAGTGTGCAAGACAATGAATTTGCATCAATTGTTGGATTTTTAAAATATAATATATGGCTCTCATTCTCAAGATATTAACAATCTACTAGGAAAACAAGAAATTTGTCCATTTAATCTCAGAACAAGCTCAGAGGTGTTGTTCTGGAACTGGAACAGACATGAACGACCTGAGTGTAACTCCCATCTCTGCCATCTGCAGCCTGGACGACACCAGTCTTGTCACTTAATCTCTCTGAAACTCAATTTCTTCATATGAAACATAGGGATATTGATACTTCACTTCACATAGTTGCCATGAAGGTTAAAGAAGATAATGTTAATAATGTTCATGGTAAACAGGAAGCTATGTTCAGACAATCCCAAGATTTAAGAATTTAGACAAACCTGAATGGCCACAGGACTTACTAGCTATTTTTGGATGTCCATAGCAATGAAGACATTTATTATAAAATCAATGAGGCAGAAATTCATAATAAAGATTAGTAATCTCTATGCTGGGTGTTTATACTGGGTGTTCATGGCAGAGTGAACTTGGACAGGACATTTAAGGACAGTTTTATCACCAATAAGCAAAGAAAAGTAATCAAATACAAGAATACTCAAAATGGAATGAGAAATATGAACGCAAAGCAAAGGAAGGAAAGTAAAGGCGTGTGGGTGGGCATGGGCACTGAGTGATGGGAAATGAAGTTAGAAAGCTGAGCTGAGGAAGATGGGAGGGCCTTGAGTGTCAGGCTGAAGAGCTATTTGATCCTGTAGGCCAGTTTTCTCCTTTTCTTTTTTTCTTAAGCAGTATAACATCTTAATAATAATTACCTTTTTATTATTTAATCTAAGTAAAATAAATTCATAGTTTGAAACAGCAGTTCTTACTCTTGGGTGTATATCAGACCTACCTGGGGAGTCTTTAAACATTCAGTACCCAGGCCTCACCCAAAACAAATTAAATTAGAACCTCTGGGGGTGAGGCCCAGACGTCAGCATTTTTAAGGTTCCCAGGTGATTCTGGTGCACCCAAGGTAGAGAATCACTAAGTTCTTGCCCATTTTGTACTATAACTAAAGAGAGCTATACTTCTGCTCCATCTCATGCCTCCCCTTAGCCTCATGTTCTAAAGGCCATAACTTCTATCTTATATTTTCCATATATTAGTATCTCTCTTTTATGTTGGAGGTGTTCTTCAGATTTGTGGGAATCCTTGACCCTCTGTCCATGTTTAAGAATGAGGTACTATAAAAATTATGGAAAATTCCTTTGCATGGACTTTGCATGGATTATGAAATATTCCTTTCCAACTATTAGGCTTCATTGGAGGTCAGTGGTGCGGAATTTTTAGTTGAAGGATGTCAACATCCATAAGCCTTTTCTCTGGGGTTTTTCAGTTTCTAAGAGAAAACTCCTCTAGATTCCTGCCTCGGTGCTGTATTTATCTGGGTTTACCTATTCTGTGAGCTGGTAGGCAAAGAATGCCAAGGTCCTTACTACTTGCAAACTATCACTACATACCTCCGCCCCCCGACCCCTCCAGCTTTTTTCCTCTGCAACACATCTTTTGCCCTCTGATGTGAATAAAGCCTTCCTGGTTCGGTTTTTCCAGACATTAAATCTCTGCTCTCTGTGGTGAATGTGGGGGAGGGGTGGTGGATTGCAAGAGGTAAAGGTGAGCAGTAGACTCTTGGCTATTCTGGCCTGGGCAGTAGGCCTAGGAGTCCAAACTCTCCATATTCTAACTTTCCACTAATTCTCCCGATTTCTGCTCCATCCCCTGATTTTCTTACTACATTATACAGTACTTGGTCTCCAATCCCGACTTTTTTCTGGGGTCTTATAGAGTGAATCTGCTCATTTCTTACTAGTATTATCCTCTGCAACTACTTGTATATTCATTTCCTCTGCTCTGCTGAACCATTTACCACTCTCCCTCTACTTCTTATCTTCTAAAAATGTCACAGCCTCTCTTGTCTGCTGTTGTCTCCTTTCCTGTATCTTTCTCCCTGTGGATCTATATAATTTTGGTTTTATTTTTTGAGTATTATTTTAATGGAAAATTCGGGTAGGAGAAATAAGTGTGGTCAACCTGCCATGTCAAAAAGAGAAAAGTCTCAGAGGGATGGAGAAGAGGGGGTTAATGTTGCTATTTTTATAAATATTATACAAAACTATGAGAAAAACATTTTAAAGTGGAATCACTCCATATAAATAAGGAATAAAGGAGTCAGAGGTCCCCCTTCCATCTTCCTTCTCCTCTAAACCCAGATGAACTATGAGAATACAGACAGAAGAAAGCCCTGGTGTAGACAGAGTATGGTCAGAGGTGAGAACTCTGGTTTTCAATTCCTGCTCTTCTGAGTCCTACAAAAATCTGAAGTAACCAAGGAGCCATGAGGAAGTTGTCTTGTTTCCTACTATGGTTTGGCATGTTTCTTTTTCAGATTCTGTCACTCAAAGGTTTCTTGAGAATTTTCTTTCCAAAAAGATTTTGTGGGGGAATAAAAAATCAACAAAATAGTTTCTATGCTCAAGGAATTGATAAACTAGTGAGGAAGGTGGTAAGAGTAGCTATCACATTGAATGACCTTTCAAAGGCTCTGTTCCACCTTACAAGTCTTCCAGAGCTGAGAGGGCCTCCAACCATTCCCCAATCGCATCTCTTCAGAACCACTTATCTCATGGAATTTTGCATGGGGATGTTCAAAGAGGGCACAACTGAATGGTGAGCAGGCAGGTGTTTCCCCTATAACCTAACCATGCTCCAATTCCAACTTCCCTCCTCAGCTCCCTGGCCTCAGCAGAGATCTTGAAGGATAAACTCTCACTAGGCCAATAACAAATCATATATTCATATTTAATAAATATTGCCCAGGCCCCAAATTCAAAGTGGGAAATAAGTAGCAGCAGATGAAATTCATTCTCACATTTAACTTCTTTTCTCTTTCTCTCTTCTTCTACATTTCTACTTGTCCTTTTTTCATTTATTCCCTTTGAGCAACCTCCCAAATGTTCACATGGAGGCAAATAAATATGCTTTTTTTCTCCCTAGCTATGAGTCCTTTAATGTAAAGGTTACATGGCAAATATTTTATATCCCAAATGTCAAGACAACCATGAAGATTCCCGAGGGGACTGTTTTTCAAAAACTCCATGAAATCAGGTTGGCAGGCCAGGAAAGACGTAATGCTGCCACCACACATATCCCTTGACAAACCACTGGAAATGGTGTACTCTTAGTAACACTTGAAAACATCCCAAGGTGGGTTTCTGGGGGCTCAGAAGGCATCCTGGGCAGCAGGTACAACCTCCTACCCACTCCCAGTCCAGACCATGGCCCCTTACACTGTCTGCTCATTTGTCCTGACAAAGAATATCTCCACACACAAATAAGTAGGCTTCAAACACCTGTGGGAAGAATTCACATACCTTTCTAGGCTTATTCTCTGGGGATACTAAGCTCCACCATGCAAACATAACAATAACAGCAACTTTTCTGCAAATGCTCTTCCCTTAGTGGAATTCCTAAGTGCTCTACCCACCATCGGGCAAACCTGGCACAGTAATTCAGGTAGGGAGGCAGACTCTGGCAGCCTTTTCATAAATCCTTCCTCTCTCTTCTTAGTAAGGGAAAGGAGGAAGACAAAGGAAAAGAGAAGATGTGAAAAAGTTATTAACTTATTTACAGCTTTCACCTCTCTCTGCTTGACTCAGAAGTTACTTACTTGATCTCCATTCCCCAGTGTTCTGAAAAAGGAAGGGTAAAAGTCATATTGGAAGATTCTACAGAGAAAATCAATAAAAATAAAAGAAAATGTGCATGCCCCAAGGGGCTATGTGAAATGAGAAAAATGTGACATATTGGGAAGTATTGTACAGGAGACAGAGTTGGGAGAAGAGAGGCAGTATAAAGAAAAATGAAGGGTTTTTTGGTCTAGCACTTTTCTGGACTAAGTGAGTGAGAAAATCGTGCAAATTTCCTTGGGAAAAACAATGGAAGATAATGGGTGATGTTACCATACTTTGCTTTGTTCTATGCACTCAAACCTTCTTAAATGATTGGTATATACAAGAGAAGATTTGAGTTTTTATTGGCACTATAATTCTTTAACCATGAAACGTTGCAGAAGCTTTCTAAGCCTGCCCAGAGAATAGCTCCATACATATTTTAACTATATACCCATCTCTTCTGCAATCTCCAACATTTTGTTCCATTCAGCTACTTCCTGTGAATTATCCTTCTAAGCTATCTTTCTCTTCTCTTCTTCACAAAATGCACTATTGACCTTCAATTGTTTCCATCCAGAGCATTTACCAAATAGAGGCCTGACCAGTGAATGAGGAATAATGTTTGAATCAATGAAAAGACAAGATTCTTTGATCAATGTATGTGATATCTTTGGCCTGCCTTTCTAGATTTACCTTTTTCAACCTTGGTCTAGGCTCCTGGGAGCTGACTTTTATGGCCTGATTAATGAAATCCCTTGTCTTCTGACTTCCAGTTAAGTTTGGCCAGTAGGGTGCACCAGAAGGAGATCTAGAGATAGGAGTGAGGCTAGTCATTTATACCCCAAACTCGCTTCCTGCTATACAAGAGTGTCCCTCAACTGAAGGCACAGCACAAGTCAGGAGACCCTCTCCACACAGCTCTTCTTCCTGGGTTCTGGTGACCACTCTTCCTCTTGGTCATTGAGGGGTGGGGTTCACTAGCTCTGGAATCTGGTGCTATTCCTTCTGGGTTTTTCCTGCTCCTCATCAATATCTTTATAAATAGTCCCTCTATTAGACTCTCTTCAAACTACCAAATTAGAATCTACCATCTCTGTCCCACTGGGACCCTGACTAACATAGTTAGCAGAATGATATTTAGCCTACCTAGAAGGTATAAATACAATAATGTCCTATTTATTAGCATATTAAATAAACATAAACAAGCTGAGAAAAAATCTTGCTAGACTTAAAATATATAATAAAGTACAAATTGTAACAAGTAAACCATATCAATAATATGGGTTTCCTATACTTAAGAATTCTATGATTCCAATCACTGTGTGATTTAAAAAGCCTGTTAAAAATCTTTGTACAATCATCTTCCTTTTTAAACTTCTAGTCCCCTTATCCCCAAAACAATGCTTTCAATGAAGGATCTGAGAAAGGTATAATTATAACCCTAATGGACCAAGATGAAAAGGATCCGGCTGGAATAAGTAAAGATTATAAAGAAACTAAAAGTGAAATAGAAGTATTAAGACCTACATTAGAAGCAGTAAAGAGCAGAATTGTCACTGAATAAAATCAAGTCAGCAGTTGTACTGAATTCACTTGAGAGGCTTTATCATAACACAATAGAAATGTGTACAGAGAATTAGCTGAAAACCAGTTGAGATCTAAGTGAAGTTACTAAACAGGCCACACACAAGATAAATATTCAATAAGCAAAGCTTTCTAATATATCAGAATAATTATTTAGAAAATATAATAGAAGTCAATTCATGTTTAAAAAACATATTTAATTATATTTGTTACTTAATATATTTGTTTATATTAACAACAAATTGATGTACGGGGTTGTATGAAGAAAATTATAAAGTTTTATTTACTTATAAAAATAAATGGAATGACATGTTATTTTAAGTGGATAGGAAAATTCACTATTGTAAACATATCAAATAATTTGGAAGTTTAATATAATAATAATAAAAATTCTAATGAGACTTTAATTTGGTGTAGAGTAGAGAGGGGAAGGACTTGACACAGGATCGTGAATTAATATAAGCAAATGTACAAAAAAAAGCAATGAAATTTTGAAAAACAAGTTCAAAGAAGACTTACTCCACCAAGTTATATTACAAACTTATAATAATTGAAACATTACGTTACTGTTACAATAATGAAAAAAGGAATTTTTTCATTACCTGAGACAGAATAGATATTTCCAAAATAATAATCTCTATAAGCATAAAGTAAAATGGAACCATAAAGCAATGAAGAAAAGAGAGATAATTCAATAATTGGTGTTGAAACAAGTAGATAAATTTTTTTAAATATGTTCAGCTTTACCTCATGTTATATCAAAACCAATTCTAAATGGATTAAAGAACTACACTTTTGAAATTATACTATAATATGCTCGAAAATTAATAAATACTAGAAGATCTTGGCTGGAGAAAGAATTTTCTATGTAAAAGCAAAGAGGAAAGCCATAAAGAAATAGTTTAGTAGCTTAAAAAATTAACTTCTATATGATAAAACACACTGGAGTAAGGGTAGATTGTTGTAACTAAGTCAACAACATAATGGCTTTAAAAAAAAAAGCAGTTTATATGCTCCGACCTGAGTCCAAGGTGTACCATTTAGGTTCACCCAAGTTCTTTCCAATTCCTTGCTCTGTTATCTTCTAAGGCACTACTGTTTCCAGTGTGGTTTAAGCTGAGCCTGTGCCACATCTGGGTTTCCAGCTGATAAACAGGGGGAAGAGTGTGAATGAAGCACTCCCACTGTCTTAAAGGCCTGGTCAGACAATGGTAACCATCTCTTCTGCTCACATCCCATTGACAAAGAGTTAGCCACATGGCTCCATATAACTGCAAAGAAGGTTGGAACATGTAGTCTCTAGCTAGGGAGCCAACATCCAGCTATACTAAACTATAGAAAAGGAGAAAACAAATTTAGGTGGAAACAGCAATATCCGCCATACCACTATAAAGACAATTAAAAGGCGGAGAACAAATTGAAGAAAAATACACATAGCAAATGTGGAAAAAGGTTGTCACCATATGGCATAAAGTAGCTTATATCACAAATCAAAAAGAAAACATCAATACACTGATAAAAATGGGTAAAGGACATATACAAACAATATAAATAGCCTATAAACATGAAAATTAGACAACGTTGCTTGTAATAAAAGAAATTTAAATTGAAACAATTAAATACCCTGTTCATAAATCTATTTATCAAAACCCTTTTTAATGGTCATTTTCAATGTTGGCATAATATGGTGAGACCATTTTGGTAGAATATAAATCAGATCATTTAGCCTTTGGGAAACACACTTGGTTAATATATACTAAGAGCTTAACCACGCTCTTCTCCTGGAACCCTGAGTCCACAGGAATTTACCCCAAGGAAACAATCCAAGATGTAGTCAGAGAGGTAAGCAAACATATTCACTGTAGTACAAATAATTGGAAATAACCTAAATGTCTGAAAATAAGAGAGTAGTTAAATAAATAATGTAGGGAGAAACGCTATTGCTATCTCCATGTTTCCTTCGCCTTATAGATGATTTCTGTTTATTTCCTCATGTGGGACTTGCTGGCAAGGACAATATATTCTTCACTTCTTGTTCCCCCAGAAATAGCTTATTTGTTTTCAGAGAGCATCATATTTATTGGGCCATATGTCACATAAGTAGAGTTGGCAGGAAATGCACTCTATCTTCTGACACTCAGGATTCTTTAAAAAAGGCCAGGCTTCATTCCACTTCTTTTTCTTCATTAGTAGTATGATCTGTATCAGAATCAAGATCCACATTCTCCCAGATTCTCCATTCTGCCATCATTGAAATTATGAGGACGGTCTAAAACTTCCATGCAACTTCTGAATTCTGAAAATTATGGAGCCTGACTAGTAAGGATACTCTGTTACCTACTTGACTTCCTGAGCCCATTTCCTGCTGGTTAGAACATGGGGGAGCAGCACCCTGAATCTCCAACACTAGGGGACATCTATAGGTGAAATAATATCCATTTTGTTTGAGCATTATTTTATTTTTACAGGAAAATACTGTATGACGGTCGATGGAAAGGCAAGTTACCGAGACTCATTTCAACAATAGTTCCAGGAAAAGACATATAAAAATGGTGGTAATTAAAAAATTTTTCAAGCTATAGCCAAACTAGAATGAAAATAAGTGAAGTCCTCACAGGTCAGGTCATGTTGGACAAATGACATAAGGACCTAATAAAGCTCATGGCTTCAGCTTTAATAGGGTACCAATGGACTAAAGGAGAAAATGCTTAGTCCACATAAAAAGTAGGAGTTGCATCAGAGACCCTCCTCCATAAAGCTGGGAACACAAAAGGCAATACTTTTGATGCATAAACATGAAATTTTTCTGACCCCACCATGAGGAGATGATTAAGAAAAGTTTCCAATCTCAGTCTTGGATTATAGGAGAGCAGACAAAAATCTCGATGAGAATTTGTAACCACAAGCCAGTCTTCACGAGGGTGTGGGGCTGGAATTCACATAATGGTATGGTCCTAAATGCCTAAATCATGAATTTGGTTTAAAGCATTCTGAGGATCTGGCAGAATCACACACAAATCCTCTCTGGGAAATGATACTCCAGAAAATATTTCCAAGGATCATGAGTTCTTTCTTTCATATATACACAAACACACATACATGTACCCATGCACGCACACATATTTGAGATATCAAGCTACCACAAATAATTATTTATGGAAATAATCGGACAGAACTGCAAAGATGGCAGATATTCAAAATGACCAGCTACAGAATATGAAATAAGTATATGTTTAACATTTTTAAATAAATAGACTAAATGAATAAAAGCATGACTAAGGAATAAAAGACTATGAAAAATGACCAAGCAGGCACTTTAGAAAAAGAGAGACATAGAACTTGTAGAAATTAAAAGCACAGTGAATATAATTATAAATTTAATAAATGGATTAAAAAGCATATTAGACACATAGTAATTCTAATCTTAGGAATTTATCATAAGGAATCAAATTTAAAAAAGCAAAAACCCTACTGTAGACATGCTCGTTGTGGCAATTTCTTCAAAGAAAAGTATGGAAATTATCTGTGTGATCAATAATACTTTCATTAAATAAATATATGTTAAGCTTTATAAAAAGCAGATTAGACATAGTTGAAGAAAGAATTAGTGAATTAACTCATGTTAACATCTTTTAGTAATATCTACAAGTATATGTTTTTATATTATGATTTAATATTTCATTTCTACATAATTTGCCTTTGATTTTCATTTACAAATCACTTTTACTTATATATTCACTTTATTATGACAAAAACCCTATGAAATTTTGGGGGTAGACACCAATTCTCAAAATAGTAAATTTTTTGAAAGTAGGAACCGAAATGTATTTTTGGTTTCCCACAAATAATTACATGCAATCAGCAGATATGTTGAATAAATATAGTTAAAGTCAATGAATGTTTCTCTGATTTATAATACATTTGAACAAAATATATATTCTTTCTTTAAAAATCTTTCTCTAGTTTAAAAATAGGTTTTTTTTCCACAAGTGATTTTGAAATCCTGAAATTAAAGTTTCTAGAAAAGTTTCTTGTATAGAGACCACTTAATTGGATGCCCAGAGACCCAGATCTGCCCTGACATAATCGTTTGATTTGGAGCGAAGGAAAAGGTATAGTCAAATTAGATAAATATTGATTGTCTACCGAATGTCAGACATTGTTTGGTAATTTACGTGTTATAATCTCATTGGTCTTTTGAGAAAATACCCCAAAATGATCTTTTTTTGTGTGTAACACAACACAATGCATAAAAGAATTACCATTTATTAGGTGCTGTATTTTGTGACAAGCACTGGGCCAGTTACTTTACATTTATACTTTTTTCTTTGTATAGTTAACCAATTCTCCCAGCATTTATGTGGCATATTCTCACAGATTATCTCTCCTGCTCAAGACACAGTGTGGATAGGATAATCCCTCAAGTCTGTTCTGCCTCAATGGTTTTTTCAACATCTTTGGTGGGAAGCAGGGCCAGAATGAAGGAAAAGTCTAACCAGTCTTTCCCACAGCCTGTGTTACATGGGAATAAGGGGTTGATGCGCTAGTGGCGAGCAGCAGCTTCAATCAGTATCTTAGAGGAAGGCAGGACTACAGACTAAGGTTCACTATTGTAAGAGCCTGTAAGGAATCTGCATCCTTTCCTCATCTTTTGTTATAACCTCATTTGTGGAAATTATCTCATGTATTTAGGCTTTACCAGAGCCTGCTGGAAAGATCCAAATAAGTCAGTCAAGAAAATAAAACCTAACATAGATTGGGGTGGCCAAGAACAATTTGAAACCCAAGCCAGCATCATGGCAGAAGTCGAGACACTGAAGGTGGCCTGTCCTAGGGTACCAAAAAAAATGGAACAACAAAGTCAAAGTGCAGACAACCCTCCCTTCCCCAGAAATCTAGGTAACAGCTTTAAAGAGTAATAATAACAGCAAATGCCTACATGGTGCTCACTTTATGCCAGACACTGTTTTAAGTGAAATATATATACATACATACATACAGACAGACAGATAGATAGATAGATAGATAGATAGATAGATAGATAGATAAATAGATGATAGATACATACATATGTATACAAATACACATATATATGTATATAGATGTTCGCATATATATTTATATATTCACTTAACTCTTTCTAGTGAGTACCATTGTTAGGCCATTTTTATGTGAGGACACATCTACTAAGATCACAGGTACTTTGTGGCAGAGCCCGGTTCAGGTTCAAATGCAGGTGGACTAGCTGCAGCCCAAGCTCTTCACCACTAGCCTCATCACGTTTCACACACTAATCAGACACTCTTATTAGAAGGATATACAAAGGATTTTGGTGACTAAAACAATATGTGACACATGTATTCCACATTAGTTGTATAGGTTGCTTATAAAGTGAGAATACCTGGGAGACTTCAGTCTGCAAACCTATTCACCTCACTTACAAGACAAACTTGGAGAAATGTGCCTCTGAGTGATTAGAGTTCCATTTCTGTGTATGCTGAACCAACCCTGCTTCCATTCATTCGGATCTTCACAAAATAGTCAGTGCTCCTGCACAAACCTCTCGGTTTTTCTTTAACCTATGGTCTCATGATAAGGAAACTTTTCAGCTCGGTAGGAGTAATGGAAGGTAATTTCCCTTGTTTCCCTAGAGGTCTATCTCTTCTACAGAATCTTCTTCCTCTATTTCCATCACCTCTCGGTCCTTAAATCCCTCTAGAGTACACACCTCTATATATGCTATGTCCATGAGTTTCAGCAAGAAGCAGCAGGAAAGCCCTTAAAATATAAGGAATGTGTGAGCTTATCTCTGATGACACGAAAGGGAAGAGTAGCTGAGAGAACTGGCCAATGGGTATATGGAGGTGAATGTGAACATAATTAACCAGAAGTGTGACATGGGAAAGAAAGTGTACAATACATGCAAGGTGTGTGATAGAAGTAACTAAAGGAGAATAGAGCAAATGAGTTCCCAGACCTTATTGGAAAAACGATTTGGGCCGGGGAACGGTTCTGGAGGCCAAGGAGTCTGACGGTCTCATTCTCCCACCTCTCCTTTCTCTACTCTAGTTACTTCATTTTCTTCCACCTCTAAACTCTTCTATTTTGGTGACCAGAGTGTGAATTTAGGAGCAGATACTCAATACCAAGTAGGAAATTGACTCCTTCCTTAATGTTCTTTTAGCACTCAGAACTCCCATCATACCATGAAGTTTAAGTGTTAAAACAGTCATTTCTGATAGTAATAGAGAAATATATTTGGAAACAGAAACATAGACAGTCTATTAAACTGAAATTGGACATCAAGCTGTTCCCTAATTTAAATCTCCTCATTTAAATTATGATACTTCATTTTCAAGACATTTCTCAGTTTGTAGTCAATGAGAAGTATGTTTTGCCATGCAAACTCTTCTGATGGTAGAGATGAAGGAAGACACTGAGTGTCACATCAGAGAAATTAAGTTTTGTACCCACATTGTCTTTTTGCCTTCCCATGAGGAATGATTCTGCAAATTCCAAATAATGTCTAAAATGTTTACTCACTCCTTCCATTCGTGATCATGATTGATTTCAAACTAAGTGCTACTGTCTGTCAAATTACATGGGCTTCAGAGTACTGTCAAGTTTGTTTTCAGAGAAAACTTTCAAAGTATGTAATAGGCCCCAATAACAAAAAAAAATAACATTGATAGCTAGAAAGAGAAGCAAGATGCTTTATTATTGCATTGGCATCCTGCTTTAGAGATCAGGGAAAATATGACAAGCGTGACTCCTATTATTGTTATAGCATATTGCATTCAGCTCAGATGAAGCAGAACGGTGAAAGAATATCCTGAGGTATTTTCACTTCATGCATTTGGCATTGTTACTAGTTATTGCATTTAAGATACATTGGTCTGTTTACTCCTCATGTTTCCTCACAGAGAAAATGTTAAGCATGGAAAAAGAATATTTGATGTTACAAATTATCTAGCTTGCTAGTCTCATTTCCCTTTTAGTATGCAATTATTTGTTTAGCTTCCCTTAGCAAATAAAATTTCAAGGGCATTTCAAGGAATATAAATAATATAAAAAGGAAGTAGAGCCCCAAAGAATTTTTCTTCCCTAGCTTAATTTTTTTTTTTTTTTAAATTCGGGAACAGCATTGAATCATGCATATGTATGAGTCAACAAAATCAGGTTAGCTAAGAAATTGGAACTTGTACTCTACTAGAACATTTGTCTTGCTCTAGAGATCTTTATTATGGATTTGAAGGACTAATAAAAAATCACCAGCATGACTGGAACAGATGTTTTTTATGGACTTGGGTTGTTAATAGTCTTTTTAGCTTCTCCTAAGGACTTAAGCAGATTCCTCACTTGTCCTCAATACCTGAAATTATGTTAACATTGTCCAAAATGTACACAAACAAGATATATTTTAAAAGTAATAAATTGGAATGGGGATATGGGAGATTTGGATAAAGCAGAATAAATTTTAAAAAGAGCAAAGAGAGATAGATGCTAATTAGATAAATAGATCAATGAATAAATAGAAGATATGGGGATATAAATAAAGATAGATTTTAGACAGATCAATAGTAGCATAAAATAGGCATAACAAAAAATAATTAGCTAATCATCATTTTCTTCTTAAGGCAAGAGGTAACTCCTTTCTCCAGCAGAAATTACCAGGATCACAGGAAGCACCGAATAAAAAATAAACTAAAAATGCTGCTTCTGTTTACCTTGATGGAGTGCCTAGAAGTGCTTTCCCTGAGAATTCATATGCAATGTTCTTTCTTTCTAAGCCCTTACAAGTCACTCCCAGTGGAGGCCAAAATTGATCAATTTTGCAGAGACCAAAATAGGTAAGAAACAGCAGCTAACAAGTTTCCTGGTGTCACGGGGATGGCTAGCTGTTGCCATCTTCTTATACTGCATGAGTAGGTGCAAATGGGGCACCTGCCCCCAGCCTTACCCTCTCTCTGCCCATCTCAGTTGGAGCAGACCCCTGCTGGGCATGCCCAGTTCAGCTTAAGGCCATCTTGCCATCTGCTTCTTCAATTCCTGATGTTGCCCACAATTTATTTTCCTCTCATTAATGAATGATGGTACAGGATAAAAGGCAGACTCAAGCCTGGTAGTACAGGACAATTTTGTGCACTTTCTCCTTCTCCATTAATCACACAAAAAAAGGTCTCAACACTGGTTTCAATGCCAGCTCTCAACTTGTGAGCTATATAAACTTGAGCACGCTTGTTGAGCTCTGGGCCTCAGTTTAACTCTTTCTCTCAAGATTGTTGTGAGGTAGAAATGAGTGATTCATATGAAAGTAACTAAAATAAAAGATAGCACATGGAAGTAGTCAATAAATACTTATTACTACCATTCATTTATTCATTCATTAATTCCACAAATATATTTTGAGCTTTTCTCATGTATATGTTAAGTCGTGTGAAGTTATGAACATATAGAAAAATAAGACAAGAGGCTGACCTTTCAAAATGCTCCTATTCTAGCAAAGATAAATACCTGCTCTCCATAGTACATAATTAAATGTGTCAAGAAAAGTATACGTGTAATTAGAGTTTGAAAGTAAGAAAAGACAGAGAAGGGGCAGAAAAACTACTCTAAAAATGATGGCTACATTTTTTGCAAGTTTAATGAAAATCATCAACCCACAGATGTGAGAACTTCAACCAAGCCCAAGCAAAAAAATACAAAGAAAACTATGCCAAAACTCGTGATAGTCAAATTGCAGGGGGGAAAAAAGATAAAAAGAAAATCTTTAAAAGCATCCAAAAAAAAAAAAAAAAAGACACATTACAAGGGATAAAAAAGAATGTTTTTTGACTTCTAAACGGAAATAATCTAAGCCAGAAGACAATGAATTACATCGTTAAATTGCTGAGAAAAAAATAAAAAGTTTTAACTAAGAATTTTACATCCAGTGAAAATGTATTTTGAAACCGAAGGTGAAATAAAGACATAATCAGACAAACAAAAGTGAAGAAAATGCATAGGCCGCAGAGACACACTACAAGAAATGGTAAAGTTCTTTAGGTTAAAGGGAAATAATGCCAGATGGACAGAATGATTTACAAGAAGAAACAACAAACATAGAAAATGGTAAAATTGTGTGAAAATGTAATAGACTATTTTCTTTCTTTAATTTAATTAAAAGATAAAAATAATAAGGTAGTGTGGGGTTAGTAACCTATTAATAATACACGTCATATATTTAACAACAATCATACAAAGGAAGGGAGGGAGGTAATGGACAGATACTGTTCTAAGACTCTTACATTAAACATGAAGTGTACGATATCAATTTAAGATAGACTGTGAGTGAGTTACGAACTAGTAATGCCTCAGAGCATCTACTAAAAATAAATGAATAAAGTAACATAGAATAGCTAAAAATTAACAGGGGAGACAAAATGAAATAATAAAAATATCGATTAATCTAAAAGAAGCTAGAAACAAAGAACAAAGAACAGTGGGAACAAATACAAAATAAATAGCAAAATGGTAGATTTTAACTCAGCAATATGAATAATTGCATTAAATATAAATGATACACACGACAAATGAAAATCAGAGATTGTCAAACTGGATAAAAGGGAAAAAAGATACAAATTTAAGAGGTGTAGTTGAAATATAAAGATAGAAATGGTTGAAGGTAAAAGGATACAAGAAGATATACCATGCAAATGTAAACATGCAAAAGCTGATTCAGCTATATTAGTATCAGACAAAATGAAATTCAAAACAAGGATGTTACTGGAAATTTTAAAAAGATATTTTATAGTGACAGTGGGTCAATTCATTAAAAGACATAAAAAATATTTAATGACTGTGTATCTAAAAACAGAGTTTCAAAATATATGGAGCAAAACCTGATTGAACTAAAATGAGAAAGAGATAAACACATGATTATAGTGGGAGAAGTAGACAGAAAAGCAGTAAAGATATGGAAAACTCAAATAATGTTATCAATCAACTTGACCTATGTGGCATTAATAGAATATGTCACCCAGCCAGAGCAGAACACACATTCTTTTCAAGTATACAATGAACATTTATCAAAATGAACCATATGAAGCAAATCAATTCTTCATACTTTTATTTCAAAAAAAGTGTGCTTTTGTTTCATAGTGAAATGTAAAGCAGAGAAACATCACCACAATTTTTTTGAGATTAATAAAACTGATAAGCTTCTAGAAAGACAAATTTTTTTAAAAAGTATTATTAAGCTACAAATGGACATGGAAAAACATGTCACTAAGTGAAAGAAGCCAATCTGAAAAGGCTGTATGCTGAACAACCCCAAATAGATGACAATTTAGAAAAGGCAAAACTGTAGAGACAGTGAAAGGTCAGTGGTTGCCAGGGGTTTAGAGGAAGGGAGGAAGAGATGAATAAGTGGAGCACAGGGCTTTTTTAGGGCAGCAAAATTACTGCCTGTATGATACTCTAGGGATGGATACTTATCATTATATATTTGTTAAAACCCATAGAATGCACAATACATAGAGTGAACCCTAATGTAAATACTAATTATATCAATATCAGCTCATCATTGTAACAAACGAATGATACAAACGCGAGATGTTAATAATAGGTGGAAACTGGGGAAAAGAGTGTATGGAAACTCTACTTACCACTCAATTTCTTAGTGAACATAAAACTTCTCAAAAATAAATTAGGTCTATTTTTCAAAGGAAAGATAAAACACAAGTAAACAATATCATGAAAAAAAAAAGAAGAGATATGATTACAGATTTTACAGACACTTAAAAGATAATAAGGGAATACTGTGAAAATTTTATGCCACTAAATTTAACAGCATACATAAAATGGAAAAATTCCTTGAAAGATACAACTTACTGAAGCAGAAATGAAAAAATAGAAAATATAAATATCTCTATATCAGTTAAAGAACTGGGATCGATAATTTAAAACATTCCCAGATGGACTTACTTGCATATTCTATCAAATATTTTTAAAATAAAAACTACCAATATCACAGAAAATCTTTCTGAAAGTAAAGAATAAAGGAACCCTCTCAGCTTTTCTTTTAAGTCAAAAACTCTGACATTATACGCTGACAAAAACATTACGAGAAAAAATTACAAGCCAATAATTCTAACAAAATATTAGTAAATAAAATCCAGTAATATTTGGAAAGAGTAATACCATGTGATCAAATCGGGCTTGTCCCAGAAATGTAAATTTGGTTTAACACTGAAAAGCAATCAATTCAATTTATTGCATTAAGAAAATAAAGGAGAAAAACCAAATGATCATCTCAGTAGACACGAAAAAATTAACGACATAATTCAACATCAGCAAACACAATTCAACTCAGTAAAGTAATAATAAAGATTCCTCAAGCTGATAGAGAGCATCTATAAAAAACACACAGCTATTTAATGGTGAAAAACTAAATACTTCCCCCACTAAGATCAGCAATAAGACAAGAATGTCTGTTTTCATGACTTCTATTCTATTGTACAGGATGTCCTAGCTACCGCAGCCAGCCAAGAAGAAGAAATAAAAGCATACAAACTGTAAACAAAGGCATAAAGCAGTATTTATTCACAAACAACATGATTATGTATGTAGAAAATCCTAAGGGATCCACATACCAAAAAAAGCAACAAGAAAAAGTGCGTTTAGCAAGTATCAGTTTACAAGATCAACATGCAAATATCTATTGAATTTCTATATATTAGCAGTTAGGAATTGAAATTGAAAAAAAATGCTATTAATGGTCACACCCAAAACATTGAATGCAAATATTTACATATAAATTACCAAGATTTGTGCAACACCTGTACCTTGAAAGCTACAAAACACAGAGAGAAATTAAAGATAACCTAAATTAAAAATCAAAACAGAAATAAATAAACGAGAGTCTAAAAATACAATACAAAAGACCGATGAAACCAAAAGCTGGTTTTTTGAAAAGATAAACAAATTGATAAACCTTTAACCAGATTCATCAAGAAAAAATGAGAGAGAGCCCAAATAAAATCAGAAATAAAAGAGAAGTAACAACTGACTCTACAGAAATACAAAGGAGTATAAGAAAATACTACGAGCAACAAACTGGTGATTGCTAGATGGAAGGGGAGGTTGGAGGGCTGGGTGAAAAAGGTGAAGGAATTAAGAAGAACAAATTGGTAGTTACAAAATAGTCATAGGGATGTGAAGTACATCATAGGGAATATAGTCAACAAAATTGTAATAACCATAGATAGTGCCAGATGGGTACTAATCAAGGGGATCACTTCATAAATTATATAAATGTCTAACCATTATACTGCATGCCTGAAACTAATATAAAATAATATCAAATGTCAACTCTGATTGAAAGATTTTTTTAAAGAATGATAAACAAAAATACTAAATAAAAAAGATAAATGGAAAGATATACTGTGTTTAAGGACTGAAAGTTTTAATGTTAAGATGTTAACATTAAAGATGTAACCCCCTATACCTGAGAATGTGACTGTATTTGGAGATAGAGCATTTAAAGAGGTAATCAAGGTAAAATGAAGTTATACAGGTAGGCCATAATTTAATGTAACTGGTGTCCTTACAAGAAGAAATTAGGAGACAGACAACACATCACCTCAAAGGTGACCATGTGAGGACACAATGAGAATGTAGCTATAAGCCAAGGAGAGAGGCCTCAGGAAAAAAACAAAAACAAAAACAAAAACAAAACTTGCAGAAACCTTGACCTTGGAGTTCTAGTCTCCAGAACTGAGAAAATAAATTTCTGTTGTTTAAGTCACCCAGTCTGTGGTATTTTGTTATGGCAGCCCAAACAAACTAATATAAGTTTCAGTTCTCCCCAAGTTGATCTATACATGCAATGCTATTGAAATCAAAATTCAAGTAGGCATTTGTATAGAAATTGATAAGCTGACACTAAAATTTATATAAATAAGGAATAAAATAAGGAATAAGTAATTCATGTGAAACACCAAAATGATCTTGAAAAAGAACACAGAATATTTACACTACCTGTTTGCAGACTTAAAATAAGGCCACCATAGTGTAAGCAATAAAGAATAGGGAGGACAAATAGATCGAATGAACAGACTAGAGAATACACAAAAAGACCCACATATATATTATCAATTGATGGTTTACAAAGCCACCAAGGAATTCAGAGGGGAAAGGAATCTTTTCAACAAATGACTTAGGAACAACTAGGTAACCATGTGAAAAAAAAAAAAAGAATTTCAACTCCTATCTCACACTATGCACAAAAATTAATTTGAGATATGTCATAGACTCAATCACAAAGGTAAAAACTACAGTGCTTCTAAAAGAAAATGCAGAGAATACTTTCATGATCGTGGGTAAGTAAAATTTTCTTAAGCAAAACTTAAAGAGCATTAACTAGAATATACTTAAAATGACAAAATGAACCTTACCAAACGAAAAGCTCTATTTGTCAAAACAAAAAGAAAATGAATACGCAAAGCAAGTGTGGGGAAATTATTTATAACACATACATCTAACAAAGGATTTATAAGCAGAATATACAAAGAATTCTCACTAATCAACAGAAGAAGACAACTCAATGAAAATGTCAGGAAAGGATTTTAATGGATTCTTACAAAACAAGACATTTGAATGGCCAATATACAAATGAAAAGATGTTCAACATTATTATTAATCAGGGAAATTAATTAAAATCATAATGTGACATCTCGATATATCCAATAAAATGGCAAAAATTAGAAAGATAGATAAAACTAAATGTTGAAACTTTCATACATAGCTGGTAAGGGTAAATATGAAAAACTACTTTATAAAACTTTTTGACAGTTTCTTATAAAGTTGAACATATATGTATCATATATGTTTAATTCTACTTTTATTTATTCAAGATAAAATCAAATATATGACTAAAAAATACTGTAGAAAAAAGTTTATAACATCTTTATTCATAGTAGCCCTAAACTGGAAGCAACCTAATTGTCCATCAAAAGATGAGTAGGTAAACGCATTGTAGCAAAATTACAAAATTGATACTACTCTTCAGTAAAACAAACTCTTAATGCACTTAAAATTTGTGCATTTAATTGCATATAAATTATACATTGATAAAATTAAAATATATATTACATCAGAAGTTGAGAATTATTAAGAAGGAAAGTAAATCAGAGAGGAAATGGGGAGTGCAGGAGATAGTGAGTTTCTATTTTACATAGGCTAATTGGGGATTTCCTCCTGCGAGTGGTATTTGAAAAAGAAACTTGAAGGAAGTGATTGAGGGGAATGTGTTCCAGGCAGAGGGATCAGAAAGCACAAATGCTTTGAGGCAAAAGCATGCTTGGTTTTCTTCAAGCATGTCAATGTGGCTTGAGTGACATATTCAAGAGAGTGTGTTGAGATGAGGTCCAAGGGGACAGGGGTTCAGATTACTTAGGTCTGGTAAGTCATTGTAAAGACTCAGTGTTTAGCTCTGAGCAAGACGAAAGCCATAGGAAAGTTTTGAGCAGAGGAGTGGCAAGAGTCTTTACAACAGATGTATGATGAAAATAAACTCATGGCATGAAAGAAGCAAAGGCAAAAGCAGAGAGATGGGTTAGCAGACTCTCTCAATGGGTTGGACATTAGTAGTGAGTGGCAATGGCGAAAGTTGTTACAGTCTGTATGTATTTTGAAAATAGAATCAACAGTATTTAATGGTGAGTTGGATATGGGACATTAGAGAAAGAAGTCAAGAATAAATCTGAAATTTTAGCCTGGGCTTTGTTAGGATTTGGGCCCCAGGCAGTGTTGCTCCAGAGCTAAACAGTACTTCTAGCTGTCTTCCTCCCCGGAAACCTCACTGACAGACATTGCTGACACCCTGTCCAATCCAGCTTCGAATACTGACAGGCCCTGCCCTTTCAGGAATCCAGGCCCACCTGCCACCTTCCCTTCAGAACGTGCCTTTCTCATTTTATTTCTCTGGTTAAATCCAGTTTCTGCCCTTCTGACCACTGACCTTGGATTTGGCATTCACTTGGATCCTCTGGCCCTCAGCTCCACCTTTGTCCACAGACATTGTCTTTTTAGATTCCCCTTCACCCCCACCTGCTCCATGACCTGAAGTCTTAGGTAACTGCTAACTCATATCTTTGCAATAATTCCCAGGCCTGACAAAAGGCCCCTGATAGCTTATAGTGACCAGGAAAGAAATTCAGGAAATTATAAGGTTTCAAGGGAGAACCTCTAGGTAAAACTATGCCCTGTGCAAGGTACCCAGCCAAAGAGTCAAGGTGGGGCTCAAATCCAGCCCTCCCTCTGGTCTCCATGACCTGAGCCCCAGTGCTAGGCTGCAGACTCGAGGAAGCAGAACCTCTTCACAATTCATCCACTCAAAAGAGATGCCTTTTATGTAATGCACTTCTTCCTAATTTGCCCAAAGGCATTACATGTATAAAAGAAGTCCTTGTTTTATGGCCAGACAAGCATGATTCTAATTCACAAAGACTGGACATTTTTTTTCCCTAGAAACAACAGTGAGAACTTTAATAAAGCACCTTAAACTGCTGTCTCTGTTGCCTAGAAGTTCTGAAAATTTTCATTGATATCGGCATATCAGAAGGTAGTTTTTCTAGGTAGCATCACTTGTCTTGTCTCACATCTGCACACTGTTGTTTCTCCTCCACTCCAGAAGTACCAACAGCTTTTGCTTATTTCTACTGAACATGGTTCTTTTTTCTCTGATGTTGTCTGGATTGAACCTGAGAAGCTGACATAATTGTGCGATTCGTATCTCGTGAAAGTTGAACTTTGAACAGTAACCGGAGATCTGAGCAGATAAAGGCATCTGACAAGAGTTTGTACTTGACAACACCAGCATCCCTTCTCTTCTGAATAATAATATAACCAATTCAACGCCCTCTATTTTTCTGCTGTTGCAATGTTGAATTCAAGTGTCACTGTGACCTGACTGTTTATCAGGTAAGAACTCAATTAATTTGTGCCCAGACACATTAATTGTTCTTAATTCACATTTGACCGTTTTATTTGGTCCCTGACCTCTGGTCCCACTTTTGCATGGAAATCTCTTTCTCTGTAGAAACGCATTATGTACTGGCATAAAGCCACTCACTGCTGATTCTGACTAGGACTCTTTCCTGTCACCACAGCTGCTGAATTTCTTTGAACACATCTCAATGATAAGTTCAGAGAGGCTTCTTTTCCAAAGATAAATAAAAAAAGTTATAAATCCTAATAAGCTTTTTCCATGTTATTATAATTCATGAAGGATGGCTTGTAGTAATGCAAAGAGCACTGAACTAGATACAATGCACATACTAGGTACTTAGTAAATATTTGTTAAAAGAGATAGTAGTCCTAGCTCTCCCCATAACTAGCTTGTGATCTGGGTCAGCTCACGCCATCTCATAGGACCTCAGTTTCCCAGTTTGTAACATCAAGAGTCTGGGAAAGATGGGTTATAAGAACCAGAATGGGGGCTTGTGAAACTCCTACCTCTCCCATATCAGTTTTCCAAAGCGTTCCCTAGGCAAATTAAAGACAAAGGCTAAAGAACAAGCTCCTAGAACTCAAATGGCCTTTGGAAGTTTACTTTGAGTATGTTCTCCTTAAGTGGACAACTTTGGAAACCAGTGATATGGACCTAGGAAATTTTCTCAAATAGCTCAAGCAATGGAGATTCATTAAGTCCAGATAATAGTATGCAAAACATCCCACCTCTACTTTATTTTTTTACTTTTTTCACTCAACACTATATAATTTTTAAAAGAAAACTTACCTTTAGAATCTGGTTTGTTTTTCAGGAACTCAATTAATTTATCTCCCACTATCTCATTGAGATATTGTAAAAGCACTGCTTGGGGAAATTCTTTAGGCCGATTTCTACCCTTTGAGTGAAATCACTGATCTTATCATGGCTAGAATATTGATACATTCAAAGACAAAAATATTGTCCAAGTAGACACATTTAGAACAAAATCTTTGTAGATTCTACACTTAGCAAATATTCTCTCACTCAATCTTTTAAGTTTTAATCTCTTACATAGCCATTTTCATGGATAGTTTAGGCAATCGAAGTTTTTATAATTGAAGAGGCAATTCTAAAGATTAGTCATGGACATGTCTCTAACATGGGATTCACATGAACCGATCTCAACTTCAGCTGTAACTAATAGTATTTAGCTATCACACATTACTTAGAAGTATCATGGAATCTGAAATCTTGGAGGAAAAATAGAGGTCAACCCTGCAATGAGGAGTTACTTTATAAGAAAGTCTCTCTTCTGTAGCCTATGTAATTACTACCTACAATTAAACAACAACAACAACAACAACAACAACCAAACCTGATTCCTGCTTATTTCCATTGTTGGAAAACTATGGTAGAAAATCTAACTATCCTTTTATCCTTTGGTCCTAGATCTGCTTTCTGAAGCAACAGAGAAAATTAGCAATAGTTTACATATTTTAAGTATTAACTATATATATAATTACTTCGTTGAATATGTATGCTTACTTCACAATAATCACTAGGTCTGACTAGAGACGCCTATATTAAACAACTAGAAAAATGAACAAAACCTATGAAACAAAGTTTTTTTCGACATTGGAAAATAGGTAGTATAGAACTAAAGTCCCTGAGAGAAGGGAAACAAAGAAGGTAAGGCCTACAATTCTGCAGCTTACTACCTAGAGAAAGTTTCTAGACTACAACACAAGGAAGGTACCTAAATAAAGCCCAAAGGTCTCACTTAGGTGAAGAGAGAGGTGTGGAAGCTCAAGAAGGTAAAACAGCTGTAACCTATGGGATGGAAAATCAGGGGGGAAGGAGCTGCAGAATGGAGGATTCTATGGATATGCAGAGGGCTGAGGACCAATCTGCATTTATATGGGAGGAAAGCCCAGGAGAAACATTCTGGAAAGTAAGAGATCAAATAATTCCCAAAGCTCATTTCATGTTCCCACCAGACAGAGTGGACCAACCTCATAAGACACAGGACACCAGGCAGAATCATCAGGAGGGTATGACCTTTGCAGTCTAATTAAACTACCCACAAAATGAAGGCTGCCCTACACCTGCCTTAACAAGCTTAAAGCAAGCCCCAAAAGGATCCAACTGATTTCAAGTAGCATAATTGCATACCAGAACAAATCCAATGCTATTTAAAGGAATACAACCAAAGTCAACACCCAACAACAAAAAGCTCATAATTGCTGGCACCTAATCAAAATTTATCAGATAAGCAAATAAGCAAGAAATGTTATACTCGATTAGAAGAAAAAGACCAGTTACTAGATTTAGACAGAGAAGTGATAGAAATACAATTAGCAGATAGGGACATTAAAACAGATATTAAAAATATGCTTTATAGGTTCAAGAATATGGAGGAAAACATGAGTATGATGAAGACACATATGGAAGGTACTTTTTAAAAGACTAAAAAGGAACTTTTAGTAATAAAAACTAAAATTTCTCAAATAAAAATACATTTAGTAATAAAAACTAAAATTTCTCAAATAAAAATACATTACTAAAAAGGAACTTTTAGTAATAAAAACTAAAATTTCTCAAATAAAAATAACAGCACACAGATTGGACACTGAAAAAAAGAATCAATGAATTTAAAGAAATTGCAATAGAAATGATCTCGAGTAAAACACAGGCAGAAAAAAGACTTTAAAAATGAACAAAGCACCAATGACTTGTAGAACAATCAAGTAGTCTAACAGACACATCATTGGAATATCAGAAAGAGAGTGGGGCTAGAAAAAAAATATTTCAACATATAATGGCCAAAATATTTCCAAATTTAATCTTAATTATAATCCCACAGATCCAAGGTCAACGAACTTCAAAATGAATAACCACAAAGAAAAGCACACTAACATACAACATAATCATATTGCCTAAGACCAGTGATAAAGAGAAAATCTTACAAACACCCAGAAGAAAAACAGGTACATAACTAGCATAAGAAGAAAGATAAGAATATTAAACTTTTTGTCTGAAACTATTTAAGGCAGAAGACAGTGAATTGATATCTTTAAAGTACTGAAAGAAAAAACTGTCAACATAGAATTATATACCCAGTGAGAAAAATTTTGAAATGAAAGCAAAATAAAAACTTTTTCAGATAAACAAAATCTGAGAAAATTTATTGCCAGAAGACCAGCACTATAAGACATATTAAAGTAAATTCTTCAGGCAGAAGATAAATGATACTAAGTGGAAATTTGGAACATACACGAAGGAAAGAAAGGAACTAGAAAGGCTAAATATATAGGCATCTCACTCAGTTTGGGCTGCTATAACAAAATACCATAAACTGGGTATTATAACCCAGGTTTATAGACAATAAACATTTATTTCTCACAGCTCTGGAGTTTGAGAAATTTAAGAACAAGACACCAGCAAATTTGGCATCTGGCAAGAAGCTATTTCCTGGTTCATAGATGGTACCTTTTTACTGTGTCCTCACATGGCAGAGGAGATGAGGGCACTCACTAGGTCTCTTATATAAGGCCGTTAATCCTGTTTCTGAGGGCTCTGCCCCCATGACCTAATCACATCCCCAAAGCCCTGCTTCCTCATACCATCATCTTAAAGGTTAAGTTTCAATATATGAATTTCGAAGAAACATAACCATTGAGACCATAGCAGTAGATAAATATAAAAGACATTTTTCTCACTTTTACATCTTTAAAAGATAAATAATTGTTTAAAGCAAAAATAATGATATAGTGTGTGGTTTATAACATGAGAAATTAAAATATATAACAATTGCACAAAAGATGAGGAAATAGAAATGGAACTAGACTGTCATAAGTTTCTTACAGGTTTAAAATTATGTTGTAAGTATCAGAGCAATCACTACAAATAAATAAATAAAACAAAAATGTATAGTTACCAAGCCAATGATGGAAATAAAAAAAAAAAGTCATGCACCTTTTGATCCTATAACCAAAAGAAGGCAGGGCAAGGGGGAAAATGGAACAAAGAATGGATAAGTCAAATAGAAAACAAGCAGATTTGGTAGGTTTAAATCTGGCAATATAGATAATTAAATGTAAATAGTCTAATACTCCAATTAAAGGTAGAGATTGTCAGAGTGAGTTAAAAAGTGAGACTCAAATATATATTGTCAATAAGAAATCTTCTAACAATATAAAGACATAAATAAGTTAAAAATAGAAAGACAGAAAATGATATATCATGTAAACACACACACATACAAAAGGTGGAGAAGAGGGAAGGAAGAAAGGAAGAAGCTGGAATAACTGTATTAGTGTCAGACATAGTAGATAAAGAAATAAAAATGAGCATTTCATTATAATAAAGGGGCCAGTTCCTCAAAAGGACAAAACAACACTAAATGTATAGGCAGTTAGTAATAGAGCTTCAAAATACCTGAAGCAAAAGTAAGAACTGAGAGGATAAATAGACAAATCTATAATTATAGTCAGAGAGCTCAACACAACTCAGAGTAACTGACTGAAGGAAGCAGAAAATCATTAAGGATATAAAATTATTTTAGAGTAAAACAAGAGGCAGTATTCACTCTTCTTATTATATTTTGACTGATACCTCCCAAGATATGACATCACATTGACTTCTTCCCCGCCCAGTCATGATTCAGCATACGGTAAATTGTAGCTAAAGAACATAGCCAACTAATAACATGATGCATTCAGAAACTCACAAATAAGTGATAGAAACACAAAGACAGCCAGGTAGATAGGGAGAGGGGGCTATTTTTCTGCTCACTAGATCAGAACCACAGACCAAAAAAAAAAAACGCCTCGACATGTTTGCCTCCCTTCTCCTTTATATATAGTGATTCACAGACTTTATTTTTGCTTTTCACAATATAAGTGTACAAATGTATGTTCGTTTATCTAGCAACCCCCATGCAAACAAGTGTTTCCACACAATTATGTATGCATATAGGCTGACGGTGTCAGACATTCTAAGTAGGCTCCTTTACTGTCTGAGAATCTGACTGAGACCCCACATTTCAGTATATACTCTTTCCTTCTGGCTTAAACAGTCCAGATCTTTTTCACACATTATGATGAATACACCAGCAACAAGTAGTAGTTTCTCCTCCATAGTAAGTTAATAAACACCATTCTCAATGTATATTAGTAATTAACAAACTGGTTCTCCAGAGAAAGAACAGCGCAATAGCGCGCTCGCTCTCTCTCTCTCGCTCTCTCTCTCTCTCTCTCTCATTCTCCCCATACTGTCAAATAAAATTCTAATCTTACTGAAGTGATTATCTTGCAACTTTGAATTGCTTTGCATAAAATATGTCTATTCATTAATCATTCAATAGTGAAACTATGAAGTTAAGACTGTCAGTGAATCTCCTGCCTTATGGACTTACTTTGATGGGCCACAGCTCAGGTGCTTGCTAGCAGCTGACTTGGGCAAATCTATAAAGGTGTCTGGACAACGATCTCAGGCACTGCTCATCCTACAGTGAATTTATCCTTTTCCTTTCTAGGGTACCCAGAACCATTTCACATGGGCAGAAATTAAAGCAAGAGAAGGTAAGTGGAGGCATATAATAGAAAATTTAAAGGTTTTGTATTTATTCAAGTCTCTGGTATTATGTAAGATCCTTTGCATACATTAAAATTGAGCATCAAGGCAAAGTTTCTTGAGAAAAAAAATTTTCGTTTCAAAAGAAACTTATACTCTCTCTGCCTTCCATATCTTTAAATGAAATATTCCTTTCTTATTCATCAGTTAGTCTCTAAATATTATATAGTATTCCTAATCCAAAATACATCTTCTTGGTAAAATAAGATACAAACAAATGTGCTTTGCTAACTACCAGGAAACTCCCCACTTATCACAGATTGTTCTACTATCTTAATAGTAGTTCTTCATTATTACTAGTTTTATTAAGTAAATAATTTTTCCATTAGCTATCAAATTTTCCCAAGGCTATGAATTTCCTGAACTACATCATATGTAAAACATAATTTTTAAAGACCCAAAGTTGGGCTCAAAAAGCTACAAAAATATTAAATAAAAAGCTATGATTTTCACAACAGTGAATCCAAGCAAAACAGTAAACTTGGATTTAATGAGGTGTTTGGAATCACACAGCTTTTGATTCTGTAACAACTACGAAACTTAGTATGCCCTGGGAAAAAAATCAGAGCCAGCTTTTACTAAAGTAAAAAGCAGTAAGTTCTATCTTTCCTTTCTGTTGTGTTCTAATTATTTCATAGTGACAGTGATTATCCCTATTCCTTGACTATTTCATAATTTACCAAGTGTTTTCAAATACTTCATTTGAATCCATGATAAAGATTTGAGCTTCTGCAATATGTGGAACAGAAACCGTTAGCAGAGTGAGAAAAGCTTGGGATATTTGAACTCCTGGAAATACAACCACAGTGAATTATCACAGAGCGGCAGAACTTCAGTACACACTAGCCTTATAAACTCTATGTTACATGTTCAGAAAGTATCAAGGGTACTAGATTATAATTTGATAATGGGGACAACCCAAATATTAAGATCTATCAATTATATTTATTATTTATTTATTATAGAATTATATTTAAATTAATTTATTACAGAATTGTATCATATGAATCATACTGTTAGGCAAAGCTAATGCACAGATTCAAATTGCGCCCAAAATCCCTTTACTCTTAAAATTATAAGGTAAAGACCGATTTTGGCCAAGCGAAAAATTAAGGTGACAATTATGCCATAGGAGAATTTGATATATCCATGTCTGTGGAATTAAAAGTCCATTCAGAGAATGGAGAAGTATACTGTTAGTGTGCCAGAGATAGCTATACTTTATGTCTGAGAATGAGAAACAATGGCTCTTAAATCATCATTTTTTTTTTTACTTATCCACAATGGCTTTTTCTTGCTCTTCAAACAGAATTCACATTTTTGGTATAATTGAGAGAAATAAGGACTGAGTTGGGGGGATCCAGGTCTATGGAATTTGATGCCACTGAGGCTCTATCTGGACTGTCCTCTAGCTTTTTGTAAGCTGATATTATTGTCTTTCTAGAATGTGTCTTCTTAATAAAATAAGATGTGACAGGGAGGGGGCAGTTTTACCTGAACATAAATGTAGATTTTTATATTTAGACCAGCATAGGCGTGAGTATAAATGAGTGAGCATGGGAGTAGGCATACTAATTGTTTTAGAGGCTAGGAAAGTATTCAAGAAAGAGAGGATAGGATAATGTAACAGAGAAGTAAGCAGCTGTTGTAAAGGAAAAAATATGCATTTTATCATTAAAAGATCCAAGTTCAAGTTCTAGTTCTAATTCTTACTGACTGTAAGACCTTAGACAAGTAACTTACACTCTCCAAACTTTAGTTCACTTATCTCCAAATTAAGTAAATTTCACTATTTCACATCCCATGGTTTGAGTTACCTGTGGTCAACCACAGATTGAAAATATTAAATGAAAAGTTCTAGAAATAAACAATTCATAAGTTTTAAATTGTGGGCCAATCTGAGTACTGTGATAAAATCTTGCACGTTCTACTCTGTCCCTCCCGGGAAGTGAATCATTGTCCAATGTATCCACGCTGTATACACTCCCCATCCGTCAGCCATCCGATTAGCAGATCAACTATCGAGGAATCACAGTGCTTGTGTTCAATAACACAAATTTTATTTAATAGTGGCTCAAAGTGCAAGAGTAGTGATGCTGGCAGTTAGATTATGCCAAAGAGAAGCCGTAGAGTGCTTCCCTTAAGTGAAAAGGTATTTATGAACTGTATTAAAAAAACAACAACAACAGTGTATATAGGGTGCAGTTTCAGGCATCTACTGGTAGTTCTGGAACATGCCTCCTGCGGATAAGGCGGGGCTACTGTAATAAGGCTGTTTAGAGTGTTCATTGTAACAGTTCCTGGCATCTAGGAAACATGTTACATAGCAGCAATTAATGACTTCCAAACTCAAAATTGAGAACACCAAAGGCAAATCTAAACCCCAAATCTAGAGAGTCTTCAAGCCTATTAAGAAAGACTTATTTTGTTCATTCATTTATTTATTCAATCACAACCCCCTCCCCCGCCCCCAAAAAAGTATTATACACTTTCTCTGAGCCAGGCACCCTACAGAGTTATATAGTCCCTCACTTCCACCAGTTCAGCATTATAGGTCAGAGAGAGATATCGTAACAAAGAGAAGCCATGAAATGTTTTACAGGTGTTTTAAGGTAAGCCAATCTCTTATAGTCGCATCCTTTGTACACTTCTTTTTTAAATATAGACCACTAAAGTGTGAGAACTTGAAATCTAGCCTCCGAACACAGTTTCCTGAGCTCCAGTATCAGCTCCCTGTCATTGTGTGTGTAAGTAATTGCATGTGGCTTAGTCAGGCGCCCTGGATTCTGGGAGTTAGGGATATTATGCATAGATCTGCCATTAACACTAATGGGGGGTTACATGCACAAATCCTCCGCACACCAAGAAGAGAATAGACTCTTCTCATTCATACATAATAGATCTGTAGAAAAATTAGCATGTATGCTTTTAGGAGCTGAACTCTGAAGATGTACCTTTTATGGGAAATATGTAAATAAGAAGAGAGGATACACTGAAGGACAAGTGCTGTAATGTGTGCCTTTTCTGATGCCTGAGCACCTTGTCAATTTTGCTGCTGCATAAAGTAAGACCAGGCTTGCCTCTGCAGAGATTCCCCAGCACATTCATCTTCCTGGTGTGTTACCACCAAATTTCCCTGGGCAGAGCTTATTTTGCCAAATTTACCAGCTCCCCTAGGGAAGGGGAAGCAGGGCAGCACAATCGATCAGTCAGTAAGCAAGCACTAATATGAACATTTTCCATGGAAGTGTTTCTGTTTCCTTAGAAGCTATTATTAAATTGCCTTATAATTTAAGCTGTTTTTGAAATGAGGAAATGTGGTATTCATTGCAGGAGTGCTGACCCTTCCAGGCAGCTAGAGTCACTTCTGAAGGCCATAGAAATCTGTCATGCTGGGTTTTATCTATGAAAGGGAGGGAACACCTTCCCTGCATCTTTCACTTTTCTGCCTCAGTGAAGAGAGGAAGGAAATTATCTTCCTCCAGCTTCTCTTAGCTCCTCCCTATCAGCATAGTTGCCAAACTGACATTTACTGGGGCACATTTCACTAACGCACAGGTCATGACAAAGAAAGGTGATATACATCCATATGGATGAGGGCATGCCCTTCCTACACTGGCTTACTTCTCAGGCCAGCCCAGGCCCACTCTTTCCTCCACAGCAGAGTCCAACACTCTCTCTGCACTCACACCCAATGGCCTATCCCCTACTTTCTGTGCCCTTGGGTATTGCTCCCAAGACGGGGCTGCTCTGCAGGCCCAGCCTTCCTCCTAGCTACCTGCTCCAGGTCCCTGCCAGCCAGTGGTTGGCTATGCGGACCTGGGTTTTGCTCTGCATAGGTGAGTAGAAGGGTGGCATATGAACCTTTATGTAGGAGTCCAATCCCACTTATCACAGAAGCCCCTCACTTGGAGGGTGGTTATGAGAGTTGTATTGGTGTTTTCCTTGATTCCAATAAAAGCCACTAAACTTCCATACCCTCTGTACATAACTTTCCAAGTGTGCCCTAGAAGGAAAGAGTATTCAGGTACCAAATCCCACCCCAAATGCCTAACAGTTAAAAATGCTAATAATTATTACAGTGCCTCATGCATTTAATCATTAATTCATTCATTCATCAGTTTTGACACACTTCCTAATTCCAGGCATTGCTAAGGCCAGAAATACTCCCAGGAAAATGAGCTGCCCCTTCATTCTGGGGAGTGTACAATCTACCAGAAGAGAGTTAGACACAAAAGCAAATTCCCAGATAGTGTGAAAAATATGACAGAGGCAAGTACGGGGTGATAGGAGGACACAAAAATAGAAGTTTGAAGCTGAGTGTACCATCTTTCATCGAGCAAAGCTGTTGAGATATTCTGGACAAGAAACAATAAAAACCAAAGGCAGCCATAAAGAAATAATTGTAGGTATATAACTTGCAAAGAGTTTCTAAATCGGAGATGGTATAGGGGAGTCAACTTTTAAAACTCATTCTAGAACTGAAAAGTTCTTTTGGGGAAGAGATATTTTTACTTTAACATGTTACGTCAAACTTAGGACATTGTTCTCAGGTTTACATACTTCCTTCCTTTGTGAATGTCCTTAAGGCTTCGACTACCAACACAGGGTCCTCCAGGAAGTCCTAGCAATGGAAAAGATGAATCAAACCCATTATGACTAAAGGGTGGAGCATTCATTTTCACTTCAGAAGAATGCATCTGTCAAGCAGGGAATAACAGAAAGATTCCTAAGCAGGGGCCAGGTAGCCCCCTGAAACAGGTCTTGCAAAGAGGATCTTAGAAGAATTGTTTGAATGTATTTTATCTGTTCCAGGACCAGTGTAGCCTGACAGCAGACCCTATCATGCAGATGCTCCAGAAGTTTGCTCTGTAGCAAGGACAGATCAAGAGGCATATAGGCAGACTTGTGGGGTGGGAAGAGGGGGAGGCAGCTCCTCCCCTGTGAAGTGTGGAATTCATCACCACCAAGGCATTACCAGAATTCCTAGTCTCAACTCAAGCCTACAGACCCTGCCATTCTAAAAAGGGGGCAACAATCCCAAAATTCCACTGAAATGCCCATGATCTGAAAAATGAAGTGACACCTACAGACACAACCTCTATTCATAGAGTCCAGGCACATAGCTTCTTGGTTCTAACACTGCCCTGTGAAGTCACAGCCATGGAGCAACTTGGGCTACCAGCTTTGGGTTCATTGTTCTTTTAAAAATCTAAGAGCTCAAATCTTTTTCAGAATCATTATTTGCATTTTCCTGAAAATGGATGTGCAATGGAATGGATAGGAGAAAAAGAGACAAAAGGCAAACCTCACAGCAACTACTGCAATTACAATAAAACTGGAGATTGATAACATGGAAAAACCCATCCTTCCATTAGTTAAAGAGAAAGGATTTAAGTGTCACTCTAATAAGTTTGCTCCTATCAGAAATACAGCATTGAAACTGACATTTTCATAAGGAAATCAAGTCAAAGCCTAGAATTATATCTTTTATGTAGCTTAAAATCTCAATTAGAATGTTTTCGCTGCTTTCAATTTTTATCCTGAATGACAGCATTTGGAAGGAGAGAGTTAAAGCAGTTAAAAAAAAAAAAACTGAGAAGGATTGAACTGGCATTGCACATGCAAATGAATGCATTATGGTAGTGGGGTTTTTTTCCACTGAATAAATTTACATTTACATCAGTTAGATCTAATGTAATTCTGCAACCAATGAAACTTAAATATATACATATTTTGTCAAGAAGGCCCTCACAGCTATAACCTCTTGATTAAGATCTATTGTAAAACTAAGAATAAATTTCATTCAACCAACTTTAGATTTGACAACTTTTATTACTCATTTTACCCAGAAGTACACTTTAACTGGTATTTTACCAATACTAAATAGAAGAAGTCTCCTCCAGTTTTCCTGTTAATTCTCTAGATTTTGTAACAATTCCCATAAACTGAAGAAATTTTATAAACTCCCACCATAAAGAATGAATAATATAAGTTGCCTACTCTTGGCCAAGGACATACTTATATGTATGTGATATATGGCTACTATTTATTTACATTTTCCCACCAGACTGAAAATCAATCACAAAATTAAAGAGGTGGGGAAAATTGGTGAAGAAATAACTTTCTTTAGGTTACACAGTCACCTAACTCCTCTGTGTGCTTGTTTGTGTTAGTCACTGCAAAACTACTAGACATGTTCTAAGCATTTGACTTGGTCACCTAAGGAGGTGCTAAAGATTAGCATGCAAGTAAGACAGCATAGGAATAAGCCACAGCAGCAGTGCTAATGTTCTGAGTGATCTCTCAGCATAATTACAATTTGTTTCATCAGAGTCATTACACATGGCAAATTAGTGGAGCTGAGATCAGGGGGCTTTGCATGACAGGACTGTGACAAGATTATAAAAGAGTAACCTGCTACTAAATTGTCAAATTTAGGGAAAAGATAATTTTAAAAACTAGTAATAATAATGTGTTGAATGTTTATGTGCAACAACTGTCAGCTGAACTCTTAATTCTCCCAACGGCCTTATAAAGTAGACTTTTCAGTTTCTATTTTACAGATGAGAAAACTAAGGGATAGAAAGGAAAATGTCATGTTTAATTCCCATAGGTCGTAAGTCCCAGAGGTAGGTCATAAGCCCAGGTTGGTTTGACTCTAAAATCTGAGCTCTTCCCACAACGTAGGCCCACCCAAAGGAAATTAGGAAAGAAATGAATATTATCAGCAAAATTCACAGGATTACCTTTCACTAGCAATATGAGTCAGAAAGAACGATAACTATGATGGAAAGAGTTTCCTAACAAGTCCATTGAAATCATCGTTTAAGATACCCAGGTTAGAACAGGTATATTACTATAGACTCAATGATGTTTTGGTATTTATAAGGATCTTTTGCCTTAGATAGCTAACAGCTCATGATGCAATTATAAAATTATATAAAATAGTTAATGATAGTTATATCTAATATTTGTATTGCACTTTACCATCTGAAAAAATAATTACTGACACATCATCTCATCTGATACACACACAGGGATGAGATCCAAATCATGACATGGAACCACACAGGATGTCCCCAAAAGAGAATTTACATCAATAGTTCTCAAATTTTAATAAGTGTTAGAATCACCATGTGTTCATTAAAATACAGATTCTGAGGTTCCGGCCCCCCCACATCTTAAGCTGTAGTGTTTGCGGTGAGTGAGCCTAGGAATCTATATTTGTATCAGGCATCTGGTGACATGGGGGAGGGAAGGATCCCAGTATAGTATTTGAGAAACACTCGGATCAGAAGGTTAATAACATAACTTGACCTCATAACTAGAACTCCATACTAAAGGAAAGTTGGGGATCTTTTCCTACCATCCAAAGAAGATGACCACTTTCCTTAGCATGGAGCTGTTTTCACAAGAGATGACCTTAAAGAGTAAATAATTGGTGCATCCTTGCCTTAGTCCCCAAATTCCATATTTCATCTTTGATTCTTCAGGCTTTTTATTCCCAATACCTATTTCATCCTTTTCCTTTCTTATTTTCCCAATCTTTTCCATTCCCCAGGCCTTCTAAACCCTCAGTGAAACCATGCCCACTTAAAAAGGCCTTACCAAGAGTAAATATATTTTAAATACCCAGCACCACGTTGGAACCCATCCCCAGTGCTCAGAGCACATACCCAACAGTTCAGCAAGCATCTTAAAAGCCGCAATAGAATGGACTTATGAAATTTTGCATCTCTGTGTACCAGTGTCACATTAGGAATTCATCAGAGGCCCAACATACATAAATCTATTTTCTGGTTCAGGATCCAAGAAGGAAAATTTTAACCTCAGAATCTTATATACTCATCTCCAAGCCCCACCAGCCAGAAGGGAGGCTCCTCACAATACCAGATCTCGAGAATCACTCTGAGCACACTGGTTTCTGTTTTCTCTTCCTTCATGTCTGGCTGCCCCTGTAAACTTAGAGTACTCTCAGGGTCTAGCCCAGTGATGGGCACATCATAGATGTTCAATAAATGTAATTAAGTAAAAGCCACATCAAGGAAATTAAACAAACAGCAATTTGGAAAGAGGGAGAGGAGAGGCAACCCATCAGTGCAGCCAGTCTTTGAGTTTCATACTTGTCTTTCCCCTTTTTCACACAACAGGAGCAAGATAGATATTTTCTCCTAGACACACTTATTATAATGAAATGCATAGACTGGACAAGAAGCATCCTTGAACTTTAGTTAGGTTCTTTACACATTAAATAAAAATTGTTCTTCTGTGTGTCACTGTTTTAGAAGGAAAGATTGTCCTTCCCTGTCTGTGGAAAGGCTTCACCCGGACACACTAGAAAGAAGGGCTGAAGGAACATGAATTCTTTACTGTATGTGTGATGGGTGTGGTTTATTGTGCCTTCCTTTAACACATGCAAGCCAATGTAGAGGGCCACCACAGTGGCATGATGTAGAGTCATTATCGCACCCTTGGGCAGCACTTGTTTGTTTTCTGGGTGCTCTACAATCAGTACTTACCATCCCTATGTCATCTCCAAGAAGGAAGGTCAGCATTATCATCCTGGCTTAGCAGGAGAGGGATTTCAAACCCAGATGCATAAGAGACAGGCCATGCTGAGTCAATAATGAACTATCTCCTCCATCTAGGATTGCAGAATCCATTGCTTCCGAAACCTCCACAGACACGTGGGTGGGAAAAGACCAGGGACAAATTGCAGAAAAGCCAATTTAATCTGGTGATTTCAAGAGGAAAAAAAATTAATGGATACCGAACCTTGAAAGGTACACTTGAGGGATCCATGAACTCTCCAGTCGCGAGAAACTAAAAGCAATGGTTAAGCCGCACTCAGGAGTCATTCACAAAGCATATCTACGAGGTTAATTACCAATGTCCATACTGCTTTGTTAGTGGCATTGCAGGTAGGAGAGCAGAGCTGCAGTTCCTACAGGAGCCCTGCCAGTTCTTAGCAGGCCTGCTTTGCGCTCTGCAAAGTAATGGTTGGGGTATGAGGTATATTTACTTGGAGCTGTAACCTGGAACACAAACCAATGAATTCTGCTTCACTTCTCCCTCCGCCTCCCAACACACACGAAGACCGAAGCAATGCACAATTTTAACCTGCTGGATTCACTAAAGAACCACAAGGATGAAGCTTGGATTTGCAAACTCAAAGAACTAGGCAAGGTTGTCTCTCCGTCTGCTGCAAGAAAGATAGAAAGGAGGCGGAGAGATGAAAGTAAGAGAAAGTCTTATAACTAGTGGTTAATAGTATGGGTCTGGCAATAATTGCAATGATGGTCCCTGATCCAGCAGCATCAGCATCACCAGGAATCTTGTTAGAAATGCTGAACACTGGCTCACAGCAGGACATACTGATAGGCAGAATAACTGAGGGTGGAGTCTGGGAATATGTGTTTAACAAGTGCTTCAGGTGATTCTTACATGTGTAAAGGCAAAAGCACTGGCTCCCGAGCTGAGACAGCCAGGGCTCGATCACTCTTTGGCTATGTGACCTTAGACGAGTTATGTAACTTCTCCAGGTCTCCATCCCTTCCTTTGTAAACTAGGTGTAAGGTGTACTTCATGGGATTGTTGGGTGGCGAGGATTACATAACATATATAAAGCATTTTAATCAGGATCTGACACACAATGAGCTCTCATTAAAGTATGCAGAAAAAATACAGACTATCTCTTCTCACACCCTTAAAAACAGTTTCCACCCAGAGCTCATGTTCCTAACTACTTTCCAAGGATAACTGTTGGTCCACGTCAGCTCTAACTCACAACAAATTCTTGGATCCCACCTAAGCCATTCATGAACCATTCATTCATGAATCACAGGCAGTCCACAGGCATTATTCTTTAGTCCCTCACTAAAACCTCGCACCTAAAGATGCTCTGGAATCAGTTATGGATTCTGTCAGTCTTAGCTTGAGATGGGAGCAAGCGCTAAATATATATTCCCAGGAAGACAGAGACTTCCAGAGTATCGTCCATGAAGTCTAGAGGTACTTGTGGAAATAGTGGGCTTGAACTAATTTCTCATCTTAGATTCGCTATTAAATAAATACCTGTTGAGTAAATAAATGAATATCACTCAATTTGAACTATACAGTCACAGGTTATGGTGGCTGTAGACTGGACTGATTTCTTCTCTCAGTTTATTGCAGAGATTTTTTTTTTTATGATTCATTGATCCATTTAGACGTGCCAGGGCAGGTTGGTTTATTGTGGCATTCTGCCAGTTTTACATACCTCCCTAACAAGCTTCTTTCCAGATAAAAACTATCAGAATTTTTAACACAATTAAAAAAATACTTTGATTCATTTTTTAAAAAATGCATTACAGATAAACAAAGAAAGGTTAATATAGTAGCCATGGATTCATTTGATCTATTGTTAGAGAAAGTGAAAGTCACATTTTAAGACTAATGATAAGCTCAGTGATCATGAGTGTGTGTGTGTGTGTGTGTGTGTGTGTGTGTGTGTGTGTGTGAACAAAGGCAGGCAGCAGGACGGGGAAATACAGATTCTAATGATATAAGGGGAAAAATACATACATATATATGTGTGTGTATATATATATATATATATGTGTGTGTCTATATATATATATACATACACACACATATATATATATGTGTGTGTGTATATATATATATGTGTGTGTATATATATCTATATATATATACATACACACACACACACATATGTATTTAGCAATATGCAAAAAAAAAATCTGAGACTTTTTTTTCCTTTCCTTTCCTTTCCTTCTTTCCAATCCTGCCAAGACTGAGGAGTACTACACTAGTGCTGCTCAAACTGTCTGTGGTAGAAGACGAGTTCTGATATTTGGTCTTTGTTTTTGCATTTCCTATCTGTCATGGACCAAAACTATAAATGCTATAAAATGAATCATTTTAAACATAATAAAATAAAAGTACATGAATAACATGACACTCTTCTTGCAGAGAACTCTTCTTCCAAGCTTGCACCAAGGGAAGGAAATAGACAGCAAACCATGTAAGAACCACTTCTAAAATGCCAAGGCTATCAAGTGAGCAAAGGCTATGACACGGTTGCCCAAAGTCATGACAGTGGTAGCAGAAGTAGAAGGCCTCCCAGCCCTTAGCCCCTGCCAGGCCACCCAGCATTCTGGGAATAACCTGCTGTTTTCACTAAGGGAGGTGCATGCTAAGAGCCCGCAGCAGCTCAGCAGAGGCCCACCTTGGTCAGGGACTACAAGCAAACCTCATACTTCCTCTCACTGCCCCTTTTTTTCTGGTCAAGCCCATGGAGCCTGTTGTAAAGATTCACATAAGCCCAGCGGGGATGCAGATTGGGCAAGAGTGATTATGCATATTTGTTATTTATTTTCTCTTTTAATTATACCTATTTCTCTAATCTTGTGCAAATAATGCTGCAAGAAGTGAGGACTAAAGGAACTAGGTTTTTTATAAAATGTGAATTCTTAAGCGTGGCAAAGGCATGGCTATCAGAGAAGAGCAATGCCTGGCCCTTCCTTGATGGCAATATTAACAGAAGAGGGACTTTAAAATCATTTTCGCTCCATAATTATTCACATCACTTAATCACTGATATGGATCTGGGGGGAAAAACTAACCTAATACTCATAATATCAGAGAAATTTTTTCTCCCCCTCAATGCCCTGACATTTCTTCTTCTTGCCATTTGTGCTACTGCTCATTTGCCTCCACCTTTTCAACAGCGTCATTTTATTCCTCAGATGGAGACTGAGAATGGCCTCTGCCCACCATGTTCCATGCCAGCTCTTCCTTTGGGGGCTCGTTGTCTCGGTTTATGTCCTGGGGCTTTTTGTCTGCCGGTTTCTTCTCCCAAATATGTTTGTTAAAAAGTACAACATGTGACTAAGAAGTAAATACATATGGTCGTAGTGACAGTAATGTGAAATCTTTGAGAAGTCTCCTTTGTTCGATGAAGTACATCAGACTTCACAGAACAATAATGCCCCACGCAGAGCCCATGGAGGTACGAATGTATTTTACAAAACTGTCTTCACTTGCTCTAAAGCACAAGCTTTATTAATTAGCTTGATTTTAGTTGGCCCTAACAATCTCGGCTGATCCCTTCACCTTGCACATGATTCACTCTCTCTGAGCTTCGATCTTGAAGTGCTTTTTGGTTGCGTCGTTAAGACTGCCGCTTGGCTCTCAGTGTACGCACAAGGCCCTCAGCAGCATTTTTTCTACTTACAAGCTCAGACAGGCAAGTCAGGCAGAACTAGGTTCACCACTCAGCAGCTGTGTGACCTTGGGCAGTTTACTCAGAGCCACAGAGACTAGTTTACTCATCTATAAAATGGAAATAATTTTAGCACCTATCCCAGAGAGTTTTTGTGAGGATTAAATGAGAAAGTGTATATAAAGCAGTTAGTGCAGCACCTGGGGCATAAATAAAAGTTAGCTATTATTGTCATCTGTCCTTGTGGACGAGATACAGACCATGTCCTTTAATGCATGGGTCCCGGTACCTGTCCACGGCCTGTTAGGAACCAGGCCACACAGCAGGAGGTGAGCTGTGGGTGAGCAAGCAAAGCTTCATCTGTATTTCCAGCCGCTCTGCAGAGCTAGCTAGCATCACCACCTCAGCTCCACCTCAGATCACTGGGCATTAGATTCTCATAAGAGAACCAGTCCCTAGTGCCTTAAAAGTTGGGGACCAATGCTTTAATGGGTAACAAACAACATTTGAAAAAACTGAGCTTAAGAATGAAGTATAAATGTATATTATAGTTAGTTCCTATAAGCCTGCTCACTCATCCAGCACATGTTTATCCAAGGCCTACTTAGTGCTGGTTACTATGTTAGATTAGCAAGCAGAATCCTCTAATAAGGAGCTGACAACATATTGAAAGAAGCAGACCCATAAAAACAAAATAACAATTCTTGTATCTTTTTTGCTAAACAAAGATCTGAGGGTATTTACTGATGTTGTGTACCTTCTTTGGGAGACCTGATTACTTGTAAAAACCCTACTTGAAAAGATGGCCCCTGAGTCCTGGCTGATATTTGAGGCAGCTTTAAGGACAAGTGCCAGAAGGGTGAGGATAGGGACGTGGCTTCCCTGGGGCCTGGACTAAAAAGGTACTCCCAGACCCAAAATATCCAAGGCCAGGGAATGTTTGTAATAGCTGCTATAGCAGAGCCACCAACGTATCCAGGAAGGCAACCAACAAGACACAGGCAAATCCCCTCCTTTAAATTAACTTCTCATCGAATTTTTCTGCAGGGTGAGCACGGCCACGGCAACGGCCCCAGGCCAGTGATTTCCTTTCCACGGTTGTTTATAAAATTGAACAGGGACAAAGCAGCGCTGGTCTCAGATTAATCTTCTCTTCAGCCCAAAGGGTTGGATCGTTGGTCCAGCCTCTCCAACTAAAACGTTCTGCATGTTCTCTTAAACAAAGAGCTTCTGCGACTGGCCAACTGACATGTCACCAGTACAGGATAAGAGAGACTGTGTCCCCTCCACGGTGAGAGCTGTTTTCTTCCTTTTTTTCTTCTCCCTCTTTTTTTTAATGTCTTTTTAAAAGGCTCTCCTTTAGAGAACATTTCCTGGTTCGAGGGAGGGTTAAATAAACAAATGATAACAACACCAATCAGCCCTCTTTGCTTACAGCCTGCAGAGTCAATCTGCCTCCTGGCTGTGGAGCTACCAACCAGCAAAGGCAAACTAATTAGACACAGACAAACACTTAGGCAATCACACCTTGTGAATGTAAGCGTCTTCCTGTCATTTGGCAAGTCTCTCAGCTGCCTCTGAGCGTGAGACAACAAATCCCCTGCAAACAAGTTCCTCGCTCTCCCGTTAGTGAGACCTAACGGATCACAATGGCTGGAGGTGAAAGGTGGCAGTCTCGTCAGGTAATGACATCTCTCCAACAGCCCATGTTAAAACAGCCGCACTTGTTTAGACTAGCCTATTTGCACCTACCTACAGAGGGCCTTTTTAATGTAATTATTAGCCTCCGCCGCCCTGCTTAGGATTTGAAAATAGCGTTCATTTTCATCTTGCTGCAGCTACCGCTGCTATATCTTCTATTCAGCCTCAGTCACCTCATCTTCCCGCAACTAAGTGCAGAAACAGGCACGAGCCAGAAGAGCTGAATTAACAAGAACAAGTTGGCAGGTGAGCTATGTGACAAAAAAAAAAAAAAAAAAACCTAAGAGATTTGACAATATATTCTAATCACTACCTGTCTGTGGAAATCTTGAAAAAATTTAAAAGGCTTTTCTTAGAGAGACAAAAAAGCTATTGCAATAATGGACCAAACCTAGAGACATAAAAGCAAAGAGGCTGGGGTGTAATAATAGTGTGCAGCCAGTAAACAACTGCATGCTTGCTTTAAAAAAAAAAAAAAAAACAGTGGCTGGAATGTATTGACAGGCTGGCTCAGGAGTTCTGATAACTGTTCATCATAGTGCAGAATTTGGCCTTTGACATTTTAAGTAGCTGGAAGGGATGGTCCCACCTGACCTCACTCTGTATTATACAAACAAATGAATCACCTGTCTGATACATTACAGACCTGTAGGTCAAAGACCAGAATTTACAAGTCCCCCAAATGACTTATATCTCTGCCAATAAGTATCCAGGTCATATTTGGGCAGAACAGTGAAGTGTTTCATCAACCCACTATTAATTGTTAAATATCCGGCATTGCTTGGAGCTGTGCTCTCTTAAAAATGATGCAGTTGACTTTCTGTCGAGATGGTTTTCAGTATTGCTCCTCAAACCTTATTGGTGATCTAGTTCCACTGCAAATTATGGCGATCACTTATTATTGATTATAAACAGGGATGGTTTTTTAAAAGACACCAGCTTAGACTATTATTAGGGAGAGATTTTTGTGTCGAGGAAAGCACATCTTCCTATATTCTTCCAATAGTTTTCCCTTTAGTCTCTCTCTTCACCTTTACCTTCTTCCCTCGCTGTCACCCAATGGAAGAGGCAGGTTTTCTAGAAGTCAGTTTTCAAGAGAGTAGTCAGGGCCACGGCAACTCCAGAAAAATGGAATAGTCTGGGATAAGTCTCCAGGAGAGAGCGAGATGGAGGGGAGGCCACCTGCAAAGATAGTGGCTGGAAGGAAGCATTTATTCCACATTTGTTGACCTACCACTTTGTGCTAGGAACTGTGTGGGTAATTGGGGTAAAATGGGAAATGGCCCCTGATTCAACTTCTGAAGAAAAGAGAATTAACGGCAATTAATTAACTAATTAATTAATTAGTCCTCTTAATTAACATAGGGGATTCCATCTTGAACATTCTGGTTCCAAATCAGACACCTAGCAGTGCATCGATCACATTGTCTGCATGGGATTCAGAATTCCCAGCAAGGGATCGCTGCTCAAAACTGAAAATGAGGACAAAAATTCAAATTCAAAACAGCAGATGACAGAAGGTTAGCAGGAAATGGCATTTTTTTTTTTCTAGTAAAAGACACAATTTTAACAAAAGTCCTTAGAAAATAAAAGAAATAAAGTCGAACTATTGCTCCACTCTCTCTGGCTCTCTTTTCAAAGCAGGGGACAGAGGACTTCTGTACCAAGATTGTGGCACAAAGCAGTGCCTGCAGTGCCCGACCACCTCTCAACTTCTGAAAAAAAAATAATCAAGGAAATTCGCCAAAGGACAAACATTGGTAACAGCCCTGGAAGCTAAACAAAACATATGTCACAGTCAAGGAGAAGGTTGCACTAACTGCAAATATAAATGGGGATAGGCCGAAAAAGACATTTTCAGAATACACATGCATCTTCTGAATGGAGGATCATAAAAATGACAGAAAAATGACAGAAAAAGACTTTGATCCCAGGCTTGGCTCACCTCACCAGGATGCAAGATTCTCTAACCAAGAAAGCAGGAGGCTCCCTCTCAGCTGTTCTGGAACTGTCTTCTGAGCTGCCCCAGCAGCTCTGGCCTTTGCACGACCATTAGAAGGTACCAAGTTGAGGGTTTTGGGGGTAAGTGGCAGTACCTTGCATCTTTAGATATAGTCTCCTGCAGAATATGCATTAGAAGCAAGGGAGGATTCCGAAAGAGTTGTGGACCAGGCATCGCCTCCTCCTCACCCTCCAGTACAAAGACTCTGTGTGTGTGTGTGTGTGTGTGTGTGCACGCACACAATTTTAATTCCTTAAATTAAAATACTTTTTCTTTTTTTGTGTGTATACACATACACACAACATTAGGACTGAGCACTCACACTGACAAAATGTGCCCAAGTCACTTGAACCACTCACTGGAAAATCCCATCATAGGAGTCAGAGACCACAAACCACTAGGACTTAAAATTTCAGGAAAACAAAGATTGGAGGAAGAGATGTTCATTTGATGAAATTCTGCCTAGTATTGTCCTCTGTGTCCACCAGAAGGAAATTCTCCGAAATTCTTGGAATGAACCAAGGCCAGGGACATGAGAACAACACTGGAGGCAGATTATCGTATAGACTGAGAAAGCTTCAGCCTTGATTCACTCATTAATTAGTCTGAGGAAGCTGCCACCCTACCCTACCCAAAGGTTCAGTCTCTTGCCCTAGCTTCACCTGGCCTTGGCAAGCATCAGACAACCAGCCAAAGGGCAATCTGGCCTCAGAGACCCTTCAGAGCAAGTTCTAAAGTTTGCTTGGGTCAGTCCTGGTCAGCATTTTGTCCACTCTAGTTCTGAATTTATAGCTATGACTAGAGACACAGCTAGAGCATATGATGAAGGCAGAAAAGAAAATTATGTCCATTACATATTGCTTCAGAAATCAAGAAAGTGAAATATTTTCATCAAAAAGGCACTTAAAAGTGCCAGTGCCCAAACTGGGTCTACAAACCCAAATGCCTTTGGGACCCAGGCACAGGACATAGCTGTGTGCATCAGCAGGGAGAACAGCCATAGGGAAAGGTCTCCAGGTGCATCTATAGCCAGTTTGTGTTTTATGCTGTAAAGGGTTAACCTTGACTCTCTCTAAAACACAGGCATTTGAAATGACACTTTCCCTGATGCTAAAGTTTGGCCAGATTCTAACTATAAAAGATGTACTAGGAACAGATGCCAGGGTACTCCTTATATTTTTAACTTTTCGCTTCTGTATGAGATCAGTAGAAAATACCAGTGGCAACTGCTTGACTCATTGATGTTATGATTTCAGCAGGAAAAGGTGGTCTCAACTGAAGAGTAAGATGGAATTATGTGGTATCCAGGGCTCCATATGGCCCCTCAGTCAGGGGTACCATTAGAGTACATCAAATGCATTACCTTCTTGCAAAGAGCTGGCTGGGGGCCTTCTCATTCCATCTGACCACCTGTCCTCCTTTCCTTCTCTGTCACAAAGCCTCCTTCCTCTCTTCAAGACTGTACCAGTGCCGGCAAGCTTGGCTCTTGCCAGTCGCAGCAGAAGTGGGGGAAGTGTTGAGATATCAGGGGACCGCCAGCTTGACCAAAGCCTGTCACCCCTCAGCTCTCTCTAAGACTGTCAGCTGTCCCTCTGGGAGAGGTTCTGAGAGGGTCGCTGGTTCAGAATCCAAAGCTCAGTAAGGAGTGTTCATTCTTTAAAGAGGCATGAGCCTGTACAGAGATAGGAGAAGCCAAGCCCATAAATGTGTGGGCTGGGTTTCTGGATTCCCTAGGCTCACTGGAACCGTTTGCAGTGCAAGGCAGGGTGCCCTGCACTTGGCTCATGTCCAGGTGGAAATATTTTGCATCTGCTTGTGAACTTGCATTTGGAGGACAGAAAAATCCTTTTGTCCTTTGGTTAAAACAGAGTAACTCAAGAATGAGAAACTGAGTGTGGACAGAAAAGTCAAAAAGCCCACCCTCCTAGCTCTGCCTAGAATCAGTGATGGCTTTCAGAATAGCTTTTTGTAGCACTATCTTGAATGTCCAAACTAAAGACAGTCATGTTCTGCTTTTATATCATGACCCCTCCCTCATTTCCATTCATTATTTCTTCCCAGTGGAGCTCTCCGAATAAACCTGTCACTCCTCGAGCCAGCCTTTTCCCCAACAGCACAGTGCGATGTCAGCCTCTATGCTTGCAGAGAGACAAGGCACCGCTCTTTGCAGCATATAGCACTCAGGATTGTCAGTTCCTGGTTGGAACTGAAGAATGGAATTGCCTTTGTCTCTGAGATAGCTCAGTATAGGAAGAAGAAAATTCTAACTACAATGCCTTTATGCTTTTAAAAAATCTAGCTCCTATTAAACATACTTAGCACAGTTTGAAACCTACAGAGTAAGTGCTCAACAAACATTGTTGATTGATTAGTTGATCAAGAATCTTCTCTTAGCCCATGTCCAGAAGGTTCTCCTTAAAGGCTTTGTTTCTGTCTGCTTTAGAAACTCATGCTTTAAGGTAAAATCACACCAAGAAGAAGAAACAGCTGCACAGCAAGAAGCCAACAAAAGGCATGACTTGAAAATGGCCCGAGGTGCTTGAATACCCAATTTCACTTTTATTCACTAACTTCACTTTTTTAAAGATGAATCATTGATGTGAAAAGAGAACTTCGACTTATTCTGAATTCACCTATAGCATCTCGTGGCTTGGGGAAATGGGAGACCACCTTAAACATACAGAAGTTTGAGTTTCACATTCCATGGTTTTCAATTTCCATTGCCAGCTCTTTACTGTCACTAAGTAAGGGTTGTGTTCAATGATACTGTTAGTATGCCCTTTTCTAGACTCTGTGGTCACTTACGAATTTGAGGTATCTGCCTGTATTAAATGGTGGCAATGGGAAACTAACTACTAACAAGATATGGTTAAGGCTGAAAACTTTGACTTTACATTTTCTTTTCGACTAGAATGCCTTCTCTTGCCTCTCTGCTCTATATACCATCTCAAATTATTGGCATCTTAAATGTCTTCCCAGATCCTTCTCAAATGCATTCTCCTCCACAGTCTTGATTCTCCCCACCAGATGTGATTTCCTTCTCCAACTGTGGTGTTAGGCTGCGTAGGACCTAATCCTGGTCCTGCATGTTTTTGGCTGCTGAACCTCAGGAAAGTAATTTGATCTCTGGGTGCCCAATTTCCTAATCTGTAAAATGAAGAATATAAGACAACTCACCTCAAAGGGCTATAAGAATCAAATAATGCAATTCATGGAAAATGCTTAGAACAGTATCTGGCCTGTGTAAACACTTATGAAGCTAAGTGCTGTTACCTTGGCTATTAGCAATGAACTCTAATAGAAATTTTATTTCTCTAAAAGATCTTGCCTTACTTCTTTATATGTATGTAACTTGTCCATCTGCCTCTCCTTACTTACTTACATGTTTAGAGAGGGCTCTCATCTCCCCTAGCCAGGAGGGTTTTTAGATGAGTTCAGGGTAAGTTGAAGTCTCACCTTGGAGTAGGGAGAAGGAACACTGTCTCTGACCCCATGGATGGTATGTGTATGTATATATGTATGTATATATATACACACATGTATATATACATATTGCATATATGTATATGCATATATACATGTGTGTATATATGTATGTGCATATACATATTACATATATGTATATGCATATATACATACATATATACATACACATACCATATATGTAATATGCATATGTGTGATATTACATGTACATATGTGTGATATGTATATACACATGTATATATGTATATGTACATATTACATATATGTATATACATGCATATATGTATGTATATACATATATGTATGTATGTATGTACATATATATGTACATACATACATACATATATATATATATATATATACACATACATATATACATACACATACCATCCATGGGATCAGAGACAGTGTTCCTTCTCCCTACTCCAAGGTGAGACTTCAATATATGTATGTATTCGATATACATATTAAATACATATTAAAATTAAGCACATGAGGTTTACACAGTACCTAGCATATGCTAAGCTCTGAGAATATGCTTTTTGACTTTTTGTTAACATAATCTTATACCAAAAGAAAGAATTCAACTGTCTCTATTTCAGTATAGGAAGTACATACCTTTGAAAGTATCCACATATAACTGTTCTAGAAACAAGAGATAACACAAAGTCGAATTTTGCCTTCCAGTAAACTGACAAGACTGAAAAAGTCTGACAGCACACAAAAACTTTTCCCAACATACAGAGCTGTCATCGGTACTTTCCCACCTTCCCAGTGACATACAAATGCTGCAGCGCATGCCAGAAACATCGGTGACCAGAGCAAGGACAGTGCCCTGCCCGTAGTTAGTAGTTACTATATTTATTTTCACTTTGATCTGCTGTCAGCTCATTCCTCTCAGATCCATGGCTATATTGGGAGATACAATTGAGAGTCTTCATCACTTGGCTTGCAATATCTGTTTTCAAAATGGTCTCTTGTGAATGCAAGGTAAATATAATCATTTTCTTTCTTTAATGTTCCTAGCCACTCTCTGCGGTGAGCATAAACCTTTCCTACATCCCTTTGTACTTTATTAGAATTCCCTGCCCCCCACCCCTGCCAAGAAAAACTCCTTTTACAGTCTCTCCCTCCTGATGCTCCCACTCCAGTACTTGGTCATTTTAAGCTGCTCTGGTTGGTCTCTAAAAAGATAAATCTGGGCTCTTCTGTGTGAACATCCAGGGAGCTCTTTGGTATGTGATTAATGTATTAGTCAGGTCCTGGTTGGATGCAGAAGACCCACTCGGATGGGATTCTCAAGAGATGTAAGAAAGAACTATTCATGAAGCAGGGTCAGGGGATCTGATGAGGAGTATTGAGGTGCCCGGGACTAAAAACATTGGGAAGCCATTGTCACCACGGGCCTGAAGGAGGAAGGGGAACAAATAGTGTTACTGGAGCTTGGTGAGAGCTCAAGCCATAAATGAGGAGCCAGCCCACAGGAGCTATAGTCTTGTAGGAGGAAGCTCTACCAGGCAGGGAGGGGCTGGGTGTCATAGCCAAGAGGGCAGCTGCCTGGAGCCCACTGCAGCAAAGAAAAGGACAGAGAATGAATCTCAAGATGAGGTGGGGAAGGATAAGCAGGAATAACCAGCACGATCTATGCGAAAGTGCATGTTATCCAAACCTGTAAATGAAATTGCACCCTGTCACCCTGCACACCACAGTAAAACTCCATCCATGCAACATACCTTCCAAGAAAGTCTAAAGAGCTTCCTACTTGTTTGACTCTAACTGGTCTTTATTGGTGTTACTGGAAAAGAGAGGCCTTTTTAATTTCTAAAGAAAGAAAGTGGTGTAACCTTACCTGTGATTGTCATTCTCTCAGGGGCTCCCACGATTTTTGCAGCATCACCCTCTTTTGGTTGCAAATATATTATGAAAGAAAAGCTTCTCTTTTCCAGTTAAGAATATCTGAAATAAAAACAGCAATTTATGAGGTGTCCACTGATTGTTCTTTTTTTAAAAAATAAAGTGAGCGATTTTACGTGTTCCAGTTCTACAGGTAATTCAGTGGTCTCAACCCTGAATGCTCATCAGTATCACCTTAAGAACTTGTATTTAGTACAGAATCCTGCAACCTGCCCCAGAGATTCTCAGTTGAGAATCATTAATTTAAAATTATGGAGGTATGATTAGGATGCCCTACATAGAGATTCTTACTTGGACCTCTTCGATCTATTAATATAGCTTAATATCATTCTGTTTTGTTTTTTAAAGATCACCCATGTTGGTCCCAAATAATTTATTATTTGGAAATACATACCCAAGGGAAATAGAAATTAACTTTCACATAATTTCATGCTCTTAAAAAGAAATGAATTTCATTTAAATTGAGGTTGTTTCAAAGACAAAACTAGTGTGTGGTTTAAAGGTGGGATTTACTAAAATGAACACAATTTGTGTGAAAAGGCACAAAGCCTTTATTCCTTGATATCTCTGATAGGCAATCTTACCATCCACCAAGTTAGTAAAGTATTCTGCTCGTACCTTCTATTTTGTTTTTGTTTGCTTATTTGTTTGCTTGTTTACTTTAGCACATTTTATCTCCTGGATTTTTAAAAACACTTACTTCTGTTCATGTTGTATGAGAACATTTCGAGGTCAGAGATTGTGTCTTGTTCATTTTTACACCATCACCCACAGTGCTAGTGCATGGTCGGTGTTCACTGTATGACTGTTGAATTAATATTTACCTTAAAAACAAATGTATTTCTTTGTGAAAAATGTAGCTGGTAGTAATGATGTTTTTCACTGACATATATACCTTACCCCATCATACCACCTTATGGTGCTATTCTAAACTCTTGTACTCTAGGGCCAGACAAAGAAGAAATTCTAGATCTTAGATCCAAAGATATAATGTTTAATTGAAACACTGAAGGCACCTAGTGGATTTCATATCTAAAACTCCAGAAAACACTCTTTTTCAGATAAATGTTTATAACTATTCAGTTTATATCTATTCTTGAATTTAGTATGATCTCTTGATTTTCTATTATTATTGAACCTCTATACAAATCTCTCCTGGTGAATAACAGGTATTCCTCGTTTACTTTTCCTGTAAGTCATTTTTAATAAATATTTAAAGCCACCTTTAAAATGGGAATATCGACTAAGAGAGAAAGAACTGCTGATAATATTTGATAGCCAGGAACTTCCATAAAAGGTGTATCTGAAAATACCACCCTTGAAATCATGAACATGATGAAAAAGGACCGGAACTGATGAATTTTAATGCAACTAGGCAAAAACCCAAGGCCTGTCACACCAGCTGGTCATTCTTGCTTTAGCCATTAAAAGTGGCCCTTTTTGTGGCTAACAACAGAAATGTCGGTCAATCAGGCACAGCTGTAGGTCTGGGCTTGGAGCCCACTCTCAACCTTGCCCCCTCCCTTTCTTTCCCCCAGGCTAGGATGGAATAAAAGGGTTGGGATTGGCAGTAAGCACAGAGAAAGGGAAAACCAAGATGTTTAAATCCAGATGAAAGATTGATTGCTGCAGCATCTCAGGCCTTAGCCTATTAGGTAAAGTTTAACCCCTGCAAAGCAGGTCACTTGGCAAAAATGGATGGAAAATACAACCTTCAGGTTGAAAGACAGGGAGGAGGCAAGGGGAGCTGCTCTGCTGCATATGGTGTTCCATTAATAGGTATCACACTCCATAATGGGAACATTTTTATACAAATGTGTTCTTTGGAATCCAGCCAAGAGCAGGGCACCCTAGCGAAATCACAATGCACAGCTAATGAGCTATTTTTGGTGAATTTGGCACTAGAGACTAATAGAACCAATTTGTCCCCAAAATGTTAAATCATTTAGCGCTTCTTTGGAGGTGCTAAGTGCATCTAGAACTTTTGGGGGCTGTCAATAAAAATTAGACACTACTCAAAAGCCTTCAGTCTTGGCCTGCAATCCTTTATCCTCGGATGAGAGGGCTGCTGGGCACTTGAGGAGGCTCCGAGCAAAGCTTGCTAGCAGTGGGAATCTATAGGAAGAAAGTGGTTGGACTGAGCAGCAAATCACTCCCCCGACTAATGAGAAAGTAAAGAGATAGTGAGCATTCTTTCCCAGCCATGCTGTCAACCCAGATCTCCGCAGTAGTCACTCGGATCATGTTCTCGCTCCTCCCCATGCTCTGCCATCCACTATTTTCCATCTGTAGCGCTGCTCTTCACCCAGGACCATAACCTTAGGACTCTGTCTCCTCCCTCACATTTCCCATTTCCCCTTGTACTTCTTCATTCCTTCTATACCAGCCCTCAGCCTCACCTCTGGATTTCTAAAATTGTCTGCCAGAACTCCCTTCCACCAGCCTCCCTCACTTCCAGCCATCCTGCATGTTGATGGAAGGTGAATCTTCACTAATACTCTCAAAGAGTTACTCACCTCCTCAGACACTTTCAATGTCTCCCCAGTACCTACCACATCAAGCCTAAATTCGGCAGTCCGACTGTTAAAACCCTTTATGAGATGACCCCATTCAACCAAGATCGCCTTATTTTCCATAGCTGTCCTAAGCTGCTTAGCTCAGGAGAATCATGAACCATCCTTAAATAAATAAATCCCAGCTACTGCTAACCCTGGAGCCCACTACAAAGAGTGGGCAAGTTACACAGAGCTGCTGATGTGAGAGACAGCAAAAGCCAAAGAAAAACCTGGAATTTAAAACATATGCCCTTTTGAATTACATTTTACAAGTTAAAAAACACTATTCATTTTCTTAGTTATGACCCACTCACCCTATTCCCACAAAAAGCCCCTCTCCCCGTGAAGCCAAATTTGATGCAAATCTATGAAACTATATTTTATGCTGCTAAACAAATAAAAGCAATTTTATTGAGACGACAGGTTGCCCAACCTGTCCTCCACTTTTGTCGCACCGGCTTCGTGTTCCTTGAATACTTGCATTCATGCTGCCCCTGTGCCTTGACATCTGCTTTCCTCCTCTTCTTGGTATGCCCCCTCCTCTCTATTACATCTACCTTAATTCCATTCTGTAAAGCTTAGTCGTAGCTCTACCTCCTCAAAACTGCCTGCCCCATTCTCCTGGATTTTATTCTTGAAAACAGTATGTACGATATTACTTACTATTAAAGGTGAATATTTTATCTAGTACTATTTGCTGATCACTGTATGGAAGTCATTCTTGCTTCTTCAAGTAGAAGAGTCATAATTTAAACTTAAGTTTTCACAATGCTATGGTTTATAGTAGGCGCCAAATAAATACCTTTTAATTGGTCTTCCTCTATAGTAACCAAAATAGTGCTGTGCACATAATGGGGGCTCAAAAATTTTAGTTAATCAATAATTAGACACTTTCACAGAGCATTTTTTAGTCTACTCCAGATATCAGGTTGGAGCCTACTCTAATCTAATGGTATGGCTACTATGCTAGAGAAGACTAACCAGCCTCCAAAAATTTCTGTGCCTCTCTCCATTATAAAGAGCTGTCACCGAGAAGCAGTTGCCCTGTCAGGTATGATATTTGTCAGCCTCCTTGCATCTAAGTGAAACCATATAACTAGTGCTCACCAATGGAATGTGATCCGAGGTCATTTCTGGGCCAAGGTGGCTAAGAAGCAGATGTGACTTCTCCACTTCCTTCCCTCCCAGCTGCCACCTGGATGTAGATCTCTTGAGTCTTTAGAAGATGGTAGAGTCAGACATTGGAAAGACTGGGTCCCTGAATCACCACATGGAGGAAACTTCTCATCAATTGTATCAGACTATTATTTACAGAGGAAATAGACTTTTATTGTGTTTAGCTTCTGAAAATCTGGGGTTTGTTACAGCTAACTAATCCACTTACCTACCTCTGAATGAATAAAATTGCCACTGAGGGGAAGAGCAGTTCAAGCTGAGAAGCAATTAAACTCTCGTGAATTAATACATGATGAATTATCAAGCTGAAGGCTAATTGGCTTCCAGGGTGTGCCTCTGTACATTTAATGAGGAATTCAGGCGTGTTCCACCCGTCCTAACAGAATGATTTTATTGTATGTTCTAGTATGCCCAAACCCATGGTTACAAGTATTCTCTGAAGTTGCCTTAATCTCATATCTCCAGCCTAAATCACTTTCCTGACCTGAACTAAAGAACTGTATATATAATTGTCGCTAGATACCTCTATATGGGTGTTCCACAGGTACCTCGAATTCACGATTTCTAATAGTGATCTAATCTCCCTCTCCCATTCACCTCCATCATGTTATTCCTACAGTTGAATTTCTTATTTAAATTAGGGGCACCACCACCTATCCAAATCCTACTTATTCTTCTTCTCAATAGCTATTATATCCTTCTCTTACTCTTTTTTCTCATGGCCACTGCTGGGCTAAGACTCTAATCATCTCTTATCTGAACTATAAACATAGCTTCCTAACTGCTCTGTTCTCGAATTCAGTGGTCCCTATCTTTTGCAGGGCATAATAATCATCTGGAGATCCTATAAAAAATATAAATTCATGAGATTCAGCCCCCAGTTTCTGATTAGTGGGTCTAGGCTGAGCTTGGCAAAGTGATTCTGAAATGAGTAGTTCCTAGAATATATTGTTATTTCCCCTTTAACAATACAGTATATACACTGCCACCAAAGTTATTTTTTCCATCATACAAATCTAGTTTTGCTCACCTACACAAATTCTTCAAAGGCTCTATGATAAAATAAACTTTTTTATATGAGCTTCAAAATGCTGTGTGAGTTGGTTTTTTCCTACCCACTAACTTCATCACCCTCCATTCTCCACCTGAACTTTGAGTTTCTAGTAATTTTGTTCATCTGCCTCCATATACCTTTGCATGTGCACTTACCTCTGCCTGATAGCCCTCCCCGAAAGTGCTACCTGGACAACTTGTACTCCTCCTTCAAGTCTCAGCTCTAACAGTGACTTCTCCAGACAATGAATCTTGACTCCCACCAACAAACTTGGATCTTTTTGCTCCTTCTACAGAGTTTACCTACCCCTGCCATGGCAATAATATGCAGAATCATTTGTATGGGCAACTATCATCCCAATAGACTATAAACTTCTTCAGGGAATGGATCAAATCTTTTTATCTGTGTATTCATGACACTCAAGTATTTGCTCTATGAAAGAGTAAATTTTCATAGGTCTAACTATAAGAGCTAAACTATACTACGAAATTTTTAGAAGAACACATAGGAGAAAATCCTCATTACCTTGAGTTAAACAAAAAGTTCTCGGATGTGACAATAAAACATGATCTAAAAAAGGAGACATTGGTAAATTGGTCTTTGTCAAAATTAAAAAGCTTTGGGGTTCAAAAGACATGATAAAAAAAATATGAAAAGGCAAGCCACAGACAAGAAGAAAATATTTGCAAATTATATTTCTTATAGACTTTGTATCCAGAATATACAAAGTTCTCTTACAATAATAATAGAAAGACAAAGTGTACAACTTAAAAATGGGCAAGAGATTTGAATAGATATTTTACCAAAGAAGATATATGAATGAGCAATAAGCACATGAAGAGATGTTCAACATCATTAGTCATTATGGAAATGAAAATTTTGTTGAAAATTTCAACAAAATATCTCATGATTCTGCCTAGAAAAATTACAATAAAAATAGAGACTATCAAAAGTGTTGGCATGGACACGGAGAAACCAAAATCCCCAAAACATTGCTGGTGGGAGTATAAAATGATGCAGCTACAATGGAAAACAGTTCATAAATGTTAAAAATAAATTTACCATATGACCCAGAAATTTTACTACTAAGTGCCTACCCAAAGGAAAAAAATGTTATCTATACAAGAGAAATGTAAATGTATATCCACACAAAGACTTAAACGTAAATGTCTATAGCAGCATTATTAAAAGTAGCTAAAAAAGCGGAAACAATCCAAGTGTCCATCAACTGTCAAGTAGATAAACAGAATTAGATTGTGGTAATGGTTGCACAAGTCTACAAACTTACAAAACATCATTGAATTGTATACCTAAAACAGGTGAATTTTATGATATGCAAATTATACATCAATAAAGTTATTTTTAAACTAAGAATAAATGATAGTTTTATGTTTGTATAGATGTGACTAATACTACCACAATAACAACATACATTTATGTACCTGCAATGGGCCAGGCAATGATCTGAGCACTTTGTACATATTAAGTATGTATACATTTAATTCTTATAACATTATTGGTAGGTGCTTTTATTATTCCTACATTATAGAGGAGAAAACTGAGGCACAGAGAAGTTAAATAATTTGTCTGGTGTTACATGCCTAAGAAATGGTAGATTTGCAAATATTGTGGCAGGGGGTGAAATTGTCAAATCACTGCAATTGCTATATGAAAAAAATGTTCCACTTTATTCAAATAATTATGAAACATGAACAATATTTGGATTTTTTTTCTTTTTCCCTTAGTAACAAATTAAGAATAAAAAGTTTAGTCTAAAATTATAAAAAAGACCTGTATCATTCAATTATCCTTCTCATTCATTTTCACTAGATAAAAATGACAACTCTGTTAAAACATTACAATGGAAGGCAGGATTTTACATCACACCATTATGTGCTATCAAAAGCAAGCTTCTTCATCTTCATTCTATTCCAGTTTGTATATCCACATAAACATAGAGGGAAGTAAAAGATACCAGAGCCTCGAAATCTGCCAAAGAAAGCTTCCACTCCCCTTTCACAAAGACCAGCTGCACACACCTGGAGCTAGACCTGACTGTTGCTCCAGAGAGTCCTCTACATCAATCATCCTCTTGTTTTCAAACTTGTCACTTGCCTGTGCCTTACCAGGGCTGTGTGTGTGAAGGTATAGAAAATGTCCATGAAGCCCAAATTTATGCTTCTTATGAGTAATAAAAATTGTATTTAAGTAAAGAAATCTATTGATGACATCTAGGCCCAAATGCACTATAAATAACACTCTGAAAATGAACAAGAAAAATATTAAAGCCATAGAAAATGGCATGATTTTATTTGGATAGTGATAAACTCGAGCTTATGATATCCCATATTATTACACATTATCAAATCACTGCATAATCAGCCCAAGTTAAGTCATGTGAGTGACACAAATGTGAGTAGAAAAACAGGACCCTTCTTTTAAAAAACGATATAGACTTTTAATTCCGCCAAGGGCCACCTATCTCAAATCTATGGTTGATTGAAATGTTTAAATTCTGACATTACTAAAGATAACTTACACAAGTCAAAAATTAGATTTCTTCCCCTCCTCCACCTCTTTTTTCTCATCCTATCCTCCAGATTATAAATATTAGCTCTTTTTAGCTGCGGTTGAATCGATCATTTCATTTCATTACAAATCTTAAGACTATCGCAGCAAACAAAAAATGAAATTTGACTTCCTGATGTTTAACTATTGATGCAGCCTTTTAAAAACATATTTAGTTCTCTGAATAGTTTCTCAGAACTGTATTTCATTTTTCATTGGTTCCTATTCTGTTTATTCTTGGCCTCTGCGTTCCTTTTCGATTTCCTTCAGGTTAGCAAGTACCGCATGGTCTGCTTTTGAAATGTGTCTTTAGGCAGGCTTTTGTTTGACAAGGAATGCCAAGGCTGAGCTGACAGTCTGTTTGAAATTTTTTTTCCAGGTATACAAGATCAGTTAGCCTGTTCAATGGATATTGTGATTAAAATTTTTCTTCAGATATTTATATCAACATTTCAGTTTTAAGGAGAGATGTTTTCTGAGCCTACCTGTCAGAGAGAAACATAAAAGGTAAGGAATTCTATCATTTGGATAGTCAAATGCAGATATATGTTGTGATAGAGTTGACATTCCACCCATCCCACCCCACCTGCCCTCACCCCCACCCCCGCCCCTCACCACTGACAAGAAAGAAGGCAGACTGTAAGCAAGCAGTCACCACTCCTCCCACCACAGGCTGGAACAAACACCTTAGGAGTTCTGACTGGAAGCTACAGGGATTTCAGGTTTTCATCCTAAGAGTTCATTTCCTGCACACCTTTTTTAAGGTAGGAGAAATGGAGGCAATAGTGTGAGAAAATACAACTAGTAAAGGAAAGTAGGCCTCTAAAAACCAATATATTAAGAAGGCAACCTGCCAAAAGAAATTTAAATATCTGGGGTTTTTTTCACTGAAGAGCTTCAGTATTCAATTCAGTTCAGCAAATATTTATTTTATCCTCAGACATATTTAAAAGTGTAATACATTTTACCCAAGACTTTACAAAGTTAGAATATATTATTTCAAGATAACCAATTTTAAAAAGCTACTTTTTTTGGAAAATAAAGCTCAGCATGTTACAAGGAAGGAGTGTCACTTTGGCCACCGGTTAGTTATCTAAGACCTCACTCACCTGTCAGGCTTATGCTAATTTACTATAAGAAGAGACCACAAAAGGCAGTAAAAGAAAAAATGAGAGTGAAGGGACATATCAGCTGGAGAGGAAATAATTCTTAAGTATTTTGGTAGACCCGTACAAAAATATCAATTTCAAGTTTGATTTATTGAGTGATTACATCCGCTGATTAAAGCAGGCCTCACACATTGCCCATCTGAAAAGATTTCCTTATCCTTCCTAGTTGGCTGGGGAATGTTAACAGAACACTCCGCAGTTTCTTACTTTATGTTCCACAATTCTGACTGTTCACTGATCTGATTGACCTTCTCCCTAGTTATAAAAGGGGGCTACATCTGTCTCTGTTAAATTATATTTCATTAGATAACCACTTCATTAACAAATATTCATTGATCGCTTACTATGCACTAAGCATAGTCCCAGGTACTGGGGCTATAACTCAAACAACAAAATCCCTGAACTCAAAAAGTTCCAGTCTAGTGAAGGCAGAAAAAAAAAAAAAATCAGATTTTCTTTCCACAAGGTCAAAAACAATAAAAGAGCTAGAGAACTCCAAGATGTAAATTATAATAATATCGGCCATTTTAAGTTCACTGCTGAATAAGATGGGATGAAGAAACATGGTTAAAGAAAGTTTGAGATGGCATAGAGCTTTCTAAAAAAAAAAAATGCATCTTAGACAATAATGTTTTTTTATGTTGTATAATGCATCATTTTTCCCAGAGCTCATTGACATAACTATGTTCCCTTTTCCAGTCTTCTATCAAGAACAAGTTCATATACTACCTGATTCAGCCACTAAAATGTATGAATGCAAAATGCTGTTTCGTTAAATAATACTGAGGACTGGTAAATCTTTCTTTTTCTTGTTGTTTTCAAGTGCTAACCTATGATAATAATGTACACCAGTCCTAATTTCTAAATCCAACAGAGGAGGGAAAGGGGACAAATGCTGAAAGAGCACTTATTACAGAGGCAGTTTACTAAGGTCTGAGCACCAGAGCCTCATTTTCACGCACATCCCAGAAGTACAGGCTCTGTGTACTGAGCTTATAACCCAAGATGCTTTCTGCACAGCTAAAAGAGAAAGTGAGAGAAAAGATGTGCCTATTATGTGGTGAAGTGGGTCATTTTGACACCACACCAGATATGTAATGAGTACCAACTGCCCCAGATGGATAGCTGGTCCTTATGGTCCCTTCCAGCCACTGAAGACCAATGACAATAAAGAGGGTGTTTTTTTTGTGTGTGCCTATTTATGATAGTTTGTCCATCTTGGTACAGTTGTTTCCAAGTCTTTCATACAAAGAAGAGCTAAACCCATGCCAGATACTTGGAGTGTTGCTTTAAGAAATGCTGCAGATCAGCCCCATGATGTGGCCAGAGAAAGTGTCAGGATTTATACTAGTGAAATGAGACAGGAAAAAAATAATAAGACATGTCATTTTAAGATAGAGGAGTATATACAATCCATCCATTTCATTTTGTGTTTCTGCTAGCTTTAACTGGACACATTATACAGAATCTCTTGTTTTTCTGCAGAAATTCCAGAGTTATCCATGAATTCCCAAGATAAGAATACCTAATATACTTTGGGAGGTGTTACTACGCTCACAAATTCAAATGATGAAAACAAACAAGGCTTTGCAAAACATGTACAAAACCAGCATACATGTTAATGCCCGTGTTCTACTAGCTTCAAGATAGACAGCAGCAGGGAGAAACACTTCAGAATTCCATAACCACACCTACTTCGGGGGCGTTTCAGGATTGAGCAGTGGATAATCATTTGTTTTGGATGCACAGGAGGTGAGCAGGGAATTTGAAAGGTGAGGGAGGGAATATTCTTATTGGGAATAAAATGGAAATAATTTACTCTAGCAGCCCTCGTTATCCTGCTGATTTCCATCCTGCTGGCACTAAGAGGTCCTCTTATTTCTCACCTACCCCTCCCCTCTGCTTTTACAATTCTCTATTCCCTTTGATTTCATGACAAAAATTTGCAAGTCTGAAACTTATATTTCACCTGAATTTTTAATATTCAAGCTCCAGGTATTAAAAGGAGGAATAGGGAAGGTCCCCGCTTTCGACTCCACAGTCAGGCCCTTTAGTACGAGAGGTTTGACCAGGAATTGCATGCATGTCCGATTATCCATGCATTATCAACATTTACCAATGTTGCTTTCATTGGCTTTTTTCTAGGGTAGTCATTTTGTGCAAAATTCTAAATTTGTGTCAAGATAGAATTACAAACTACAGTTTTTAAAAAAGTGTGCCTGATATGCAGAAAAAAATTAAAAAGCCAAATTAATTTTCCTGTTTGTTTGGTTTTTTTTTCGTGAGACTAGAAATACATTTTTGCTTGTGGTCTATTGTGTGGAACAGATCTTCCTGAAAGAGAAGATATCTCTTAGACCAGAAATGTTTTCAGGGCATAGGGAGGAAAATCCATTAAAGAGTTTAATTCTGCTAAAATAAGATCCCTTGCTGCCTTGTGCCTGAGGCAACTTATGCAAAGGGCTCTATTTGAAAACTTGATTAAGTAGGCTCTGCTATTCCTCAGGACAGTACCCTGTCCAGTGGCTTACAACTTCCTAAAACCCTGCCTCAAATTCAACTTCCACTTCATCAATACCACACTGCATAGTAAACTTGAGTCAGACTGGTCAGAATCCCAGCTCAACAAATGTATTAACCATTGAATCATAAGCTTTGGTTTCTTAATTGGTAAAATGAGTAAAAACTTGATTTAAAATTTTACCTCATGAGGTTGTTCTAAAACATAATTTATACAAAGCACCTAACACAATACCCAATATACTCAATCAATGTTTCCTTTTCCCCAAAACATATCCTTACCCAGGACTTATTCTCTCTTAAACATCTGGGGATGAGGGAACACTAAGTAAGGAACAATCTTACAAATAGGCAACTTATGAGCCTATAACCACTCAACCAAAACAGAATACAAACACTATTTTTTAAATGTGTATGCTTTACTAATTATATCCAAAGAACCTGTCTTCACTAATTTATCCCAAAGGGAGATTATGCTTGTCAATACAGGCCCTGGGTCTAAATCAACAAGCCAACACTACTTGGATTGGTTTTCAAATTGTGTAGTTTGGGAAGGAAATAAAAGAAGTTACCAAAACCTTTTCTTTCTATAAATCCTTGGAGGAGATTACAGATGGTTTTTACCCTAGGGGACCATAGCAAAGGGGGATATTATAAGTGTTGTACCTTTATTTAGGTAATCATGACAAACAAGGCATCTGTCACCGTGGAGTTGGTTCCTTAGAAAATACAGCTTCATCCCTCAGTCCCAGAAGCTGGTCTCATTCTTTCCCCAGCCTGAAGGTGAAGTGAAGACCAGATTGTTTAGGGTGTTAATAAGACTCCAAAGAGCCTCAACAACCAGTTATAGTTCTACTAGCCATCCAGAACTCAGTTCTTTCTCCAGAGTCAGACCACAGACATTTCAAAATAAACCACATCATAAGACATCCCCAGAGAGGATAAATTTACTCTTCTGTATAAAAGAAAAAGACTCAGAATCCAGCTGAAAGCAAACCCCCATCACCCAACCCAGTTGGCACCTGTGGGAACACCAACGGACAATGGTTTATGATGAAGCCTTATGATCTGTTTTGAAGCTCATCACTGACCAAAAGACAATATAAAAGAAAAAAGGAATAAAACTACCTGCCACATACGTATAGATTGAATTTTTCTATTAAAATGGAATGCAACAATGCTTTGAATATGTCACTTTCTAGTAACAGACAAGAAAAAATAGCATTTTAAGTAGTTCTCATTCTCCTAGCAAAATAGAATAAAATCCTTGGTCTGATTCCAACTCCATTATTAAAGGACCATTCACCTAATGTACAAAAGCAGCTCTTCATCAATTTATCATTAACAAGAGCATTACTACCTAATGTAAGGGAACGACTTGTCCCCCAGGGATTCTGTTAATGGGAGCAGGTCTGCCACAGGAGGGAATGCAACATACAAGCGCTGCATTCCCAGCAAAGGACGTTGCACAATGGCCTTCCATAAATGATGGGTTCCTGGCATGCTCAAAAAGGAAGGAGGGGGCTGAAGTGAGGAAAGTTTAAACTTTCACATGGGCACCTCCCCAAATTGCATTTTGTTTTGTTTTATTAATCCATGCCTGTTTTCAATATATATTCCCCAGTGGCCCTTGGTTCCTGCCTGGCCTTCTTGCCCTTTCTTCTCAAGCATGCAGACTTATTTTGGGAGTAATGCTGCCTGGAATATTAAGACAATATAAACGACCCCATTTTTCAAAGGCTAAGATGCTGCTTTGAGTTCCTTCTTAGGTCCTCCAGCAATAAAACCAAACACTAAGTGCTATTTAAATCCTCTATTGGTATTAACCAATTTAATCTCTCCTCAAGAAATATAAGAAGTGAGTGCTATTATTTTCCCATTTTACAGATGAGAAATATGAGGCATATAGAGGTCTGATAACTTGCTCTTGGTCACAAAGTTAGTACCTAGTGGCACTAGGATTTGAACCCAAGAATTCTGGCTTCAGAGTTCATTATTTTAAGCAGTATACTATAATGCCTGTCAAGCCCACAAATAATAAAATAAGAGCAGATAAATTAATATAGGACTTGGAACTCAGAGATAACCAATGCATAATCAAGCATGCACACTGATAATGTTGGGTTTTTCAATGACTATAACATTGGAGTCAGACAGACTCAAGTTCAAATCCTAAGCAGGCCCTATTGCATATTAGTCAGTTAAACTTGAATAAGTTACTTGACTATCCCAAGCCTCACTTTCTCCATCTTTAAAATGGAGATAGTAATAATACTTACTTCACAGAGCTGTGAGAATTAAATAATATATTGCCTGTATAATATATCACTTGTATGATTCTAGCAACACATCTAGTATTCCATAAACACTGCTATAACTATCATAATCATCATCTTTATTTATTATGTGTCTAGCTTTCCATTGTAAGTGAGCATTTAGAAGGAATGCTCCTTCTTCACTCTATCCACGCACCCTACTGATTTCAAAAGTCCACACATGTGAGATGCCTCGTGGGGATTAGGGGTACTGGCTACAGTTGAGGATCACAGCAAAGCTAAGGGACTCACGCGGACCAAACTCCTCAACCTTGGTTTCATTAGAAAATTTCTTGAGCTGAGCTAACCCAGCCCAGCCAAACATTCCTCTGCAAATATAAATCATTACCCAATAAACCACAGACATACAAGACTGTCCGCAGCAGATAAAGCTGTGGGTCAGAGCAGATAATCCCTGAGGCTTTGTGGAAAGGGAGAAGAAGCAACAGCATTAATTACATAAACAGTTACTTGGAAAATGCTTTAAGCAAGTGTTTTAGATTCTCCTTTAATTAGGATAAATAATTACTGCACTCTCATCTTTCAATGAGCTACCAAACTCTCCCATGCCCCATCTTCAGATACCAACTAGAAACACACAAAGAATGGGAGAATAAACTGTGTACATTTTTAAAGCCACACTATCTGTCTGGATCTTCACTTCACCATCTATACGATGAGGAGATTGGACAAGGTAAGCCTCCAAGTCCCCTTCCAATAGATTTTCCACAACTCCGTACTGTGCTGTGGGGCTAACACAATGGCTACACCACTTTACTCATCTCATGCTCTTTTCTAGGGAGTGGCATAACATTTGAAGATGTTAACTGCATTTGTTTATTGAGCTTCAAAAACTATTTTACAAATGCAAACATCAGGACATCCAGCAATTCCTTAAGTGTGCCATGAAATAGGGAAAAAATAACAGGTCTAAAAGATATCTGGAGACTAGCTCAAATGAGGAACGGTTAAATGAACTGAAGAACATCTTGGAAAGAGACCTGTTCTTGGGAATGACAAAAATTATCTTTGTTAGACTAATTTTGTATAGTTCCAGAACTGGAACCGATGCATTAACATTGCAGGGAAATCTCACAGCTTTCTCTCCAAGATAATGGTTCAAAATGGGGGAAAGAATGTTTTGTTGTTCAGCTATGAATATCACTAAAAGAAAGATGCTCAGAGGAAATTCCTCAACTGGGACAATAAATGGAGGGCTGTATGCTGAGCTCATATTACCCCTGAGAACCTGTCCTGACTCTCTGCGGATAGTTAACAACTTCATCTATGCTCCCTAAACACTACTTAAATAGCTCTAGAAGAGCACTTATATGTGATGTTATAATATGTGTTTATTGGTGTCACCCTTATCAAACTAAGAGTGTCCCATTATCCTTTGTATATATCTGTCACAGCTCTAAATACATAGTAGATTCTCAATAAATATCGTTGAATAATTTTTGAAAATAGTTATGACCAACGAGTTTTAAAAGATTGCCCTTTGTCCCCAGAGAGGCTTGCATTCTAGCTGAAGAGTCAAAATTAACATAACTGAAACACACATTGAATATAATTATATTTAATACCTTGTACACAGTTGGGACTTAGTAAAAAAGTTCATTGGACAGCAATTAAGCATTAAGGGGTGGCAGGAATTTATCATTCAATAAAAAGAAGCTGCTGAGGCTGACCCAGCACATCCTTCAAAATCTGGCCCCCACCTACCTGATTGCACTTTCCTCCAAATCACCACCGTCTTCCAAACTCACTCACATTCTCACTCCCACACTTTGGCTCAAGATCGTTCTATCACATGGACCACTGACCCATCCCTTCTCTGGAGCATCAAGATCCTTCTCTCTCACCAGAGTTCTCTATCATTCACTTACCACCTAATAGCATGCCTGTGATCTGTTCATTAAGCAAACAGTCACTGACTCTTCAGTATGTGCGGGCTGAACTAAACTCAGGAAATACGAATGGAGGAGACGTATTTCCTGCCCTAAGAGGTTTAAAGTTCACTGGAAGCCAAACACTGTCTATTAAAATGAACAATTTTAATGCCTAATGTCATGAAGATAACTCTGAGGATGGCACTGAACACAAATTGCAGGTGATGATGAATGATGGTGAAAAATATCAGGCAGGGGAAGCTTCCTAGAGGAGGTGTCCCCAGAGCAGAGTCATGAAGAAATGTTAGAAGTGAGCCAAGTGAAGAGAAGAATGATCTTTTCGGGCAGAGTAGCATGCACAAAGGCTGCAGGAAGAGAAAACACAGCCAATTGAGTATGGCCGGTGTGTAGGGAAGAGGCCAGAGGTGGACATGGAGAGATAGCATGACCTGAATAAGGAAGAATACTATGTTGAAAAGCCCTTTTTTTATTCTCAAAATAATGGGAAACTTTTGAAGAATTTTTAAATGAGAAAATCACCTGATCGTACTTGCCTGTTATAATGTTGTTAATTGAGACAAGAGTAGATTGAAAGGAAGATATGACCCTCTGATAAAACGCAGGTCAGGAGGCAATTCTAGTGTGAACTATGTATGATATGAACAAAGACCATCCCAGTGGGGAAGAGAGGAAGGGACAGACAATTCTGAGGAGGTCGTATCTACAGGATTGGGTAAATTATAGAGTGGTCAGAAAGTCAAAGGTATCCTCAGGATTCTGACTGAAACAGCTACATGGACAGTGACAGCCTTTACTGAGATAGAAACACAGTATGAGGAGCAGGTTTGGTGAGGAAAATGGTGAATTTCATTTTAGAACTGATGAGTTTGAGGCGCCTGTGAAATAGCCAGCTAGGAGGCAGTTAAATACACAAGTCAAAAACTCAGGAGTAGGAACTGAGATGGAACGGAGAGTCAGGAATGTACAAAGGGTGGAAACCAGTGAGATCTTGTGGGGGTTGTGAGTCTGGAGGAATGAAGGCTTTGCCTCCCACTCCAACCTGGTTCCAAAAAGCAGAAGAAACCGAAAGAGAGCTGAGACCATCCGCTTGTCCCAAATCATCACTTTCCTTAAGAAAAAGAATAAAGATTTTTATGAGTGCTACTGGGTCAGGAGTTTGTCCGCTCGCGATTATTTCTCAATTTAAATGATACCTTTTTCTTCCCCTGTAATTGCAGAAACTTTGAAAGTTGACCTTTGCTGTAAATCTGCTGACTGCCACCAGCCCTGATTTTGATTGCACCTTTCCCCCTTGTAATCTGTCCTTTATTTTGTTTGAGGGAGGTAGAGTGGCTGGCTTAAAGTTTCAGAGTTTGATTTTTAACTGATAAAGACTACACTTTTCTTTATCTTGAACGTTGTTTCAGCCAAACCACTTTATTTTGCTGCTTCAATTTCAAAATAAAAAGAAAGATAAAATAGAAAAAAAGAAAGAAGGGAAATGCTCTCTGGACTTAAAATTGCTTGAAGCCTGGAAAAGTGCTGCAAGGGTTATTCACTTTTCAATATTTCTCTCTATCTAGTCACCCTAAAACAACTGTAAATTCCCTGAAAACAGAGTCAGCTTTTATTCTTGTGGGTCTCGATTAGCAAATAACAGGGTGTACTACATATAGACACTGCCCACTGATAATTGGTGGAATCAATAATTGTTTATATAACTAGACTCATTTATATGCACACTTCTGTAGCTCTTGGAGTCTTCCGTACTATTGAATACAATTGACTGCTGTGCACTGTTCTTTGATTATTGCATGGGTGTCATCCTTGGAACTCCAATTCAATAGTAAACTTCTTGAAGACAGGCTTATACTTTATCTTGTATTTCATACTGGCCAAAATTGGTGTTCAATAAAGGCATATAGATGCACATGTATTGTTTTATTTAGAATGTGTTTCTCCTGCTATATTACACTGTCTGAAAGACAAAAATGAATGTCTATCTCAGATTAGCAGGAATAATACATGTTGCTGGATGTTGCCTAATTTAATAATTCATTCAGGAGAGTTTCTACTGAATTAGGCTTCAGCAGTCTGCATGTGAATTGCACCATGACCTTCAATTGGTGATGCACATTTCATACGCAGATTTACACGTAGCATCAGTAATGTGATATATTCCTTGTGAATTAAATCATCAATGGCTTCCAGTGCAATGCAGGAAATTGTACTCACTGCACAGAACTTATGGAAAGAGGAGAGGAGAAAGGAGAGAAAAAGACAGACAGAAGAGAATGGAAATGTATTCCCGGAGGTAAAAGAATCTAAACAAACAAACAAACAAACAAATAAATAAATAAAAGGTTTTGCTCATCACAAGAGATCAATAGACTCATACTCAGACAACCAGAAGGGCACTGAATGACTTCCATAGGGCTTCGCAAAAATCCTTTCCATTCATAAACAGTTACAGCTAACCTTCCTAGAAAGTATTACAACAGAATAATTAGGTTTCTCTAAATAGTCCCACCTTGACTTCTGGCTCTAGAATAATGCCATAATCTCTTCAATTATATCTTAATAACTGCTAAGAGTAACAACAATTGGCTTGTTACATTGTCAAGTACACATGGCTATAAATTTCCCTTTTCTAAGTGTTCTCAGAGACCCACCCCGAAACAGAGTATCAACCAAGAGATCATAGCCCAGAGAGGTGAACGAGCAGGTATTCAGAAAACAAGAGTCAAACGTCTAGGAAGCTGGAGAGGAATTGTGCTGCTGTGAGCCCACATATGCATAAACACTCAGCTCGATCATGCCCTGGGCAATGGGAAACCACAAGTATGTTCATATGTATGAGACAAAAGAAAATATTCTCTAATTCCTTTCTTTCTTTAATGTTTAGAGATGCAGGCTTCTGACAAATTATGGTCACCAGCTAGTGCGGAACTCCAGGTCCTACATCTGAACACTTGAAAATCTGACTTAGCAAGATAGTGTAGAGTAAGCTGACTTTTCATGTGTGTGCACCAGTTGAGTGGTCCTTAAAATACTGAACTAATTCTGCATGAGTTAGTAATTAGTTGCTGCCCCAAGCCTCTGGGTACTCCTGGTCTTCCCCAGCTTTTCTTCCCAGGACATACCAGATCTCACCACTAAAGAATTAATGTCTGGCACTGCAGCAGGCCTCAGTTTCCTATTCCAGGCTGTCAAGACAATCTGGTTTTTGTATCAGCCTGAAGAGCACCATGTTTCTATAGGTACAAGAAGCCCTAGCATCAGATGTTTGGTAGGTGAGCATGGAAATGGTCCAAGATGACCATATCTATGGAGGCACAAACTGTGTTGTGGTTGCTGTCCATGGGGTCACCTGGTTTCCACTCAATTTTCATATCTTTCGCTAATTATACGATAACTTATAATGCACATGAATATGGTTGCTTCCCCACAACCTGAAAATCCCAAAAAAATCTACCAGTCTTCAGTCAGATAAGCCAGATAAATTAAATCCCCACCTAGACACTATAACAGTCTAGCTGTTGACCATGAAGGATAAGGAGAAAACCTTAAAAGATATTTAATAGGGAAAGGTGGAACACATACCAGAGAATGATAGCTCCTCAGAAGGCTTGAGAAATAGTAGACACTAGAAGCCATAAATGACAACTTCAAAAAGCTTAGGGAAAATTGTTCCTAACAAGAAATCTTTTATCTAGCAAAACTAGTCTTTAAGAATGTAAGCAGACAAGCAGAGGTATAGTTGATGAGTCCTCTTTCTGAGACATAAATCACCAAATATAAGAAAGAGCATTAAATAAAATAATTGATACCCTTTTGGTAAATTTGAATAAGAATTGAGAATAATGATGCCTAAAATTTGGAGGATTAAATTCAAGATGAACTTAAAATTATAAAGAAAAATAATATGAAAATATGAAGGGAAAGTTCAGATTATAAGCATCTTAAAATCTATATATTGTTCAGAAAAATGGTAGTGTTTTTTACATTACACATTTTTTTAAATAGCCAATAAAAAACAGAAATGGGATGAATAACTTCAAACCATAGGAAAAGATGGGGCAAATAAAGGTAATATTTTCAATGAAAAAGAAGTAGGAAAGAAATAGGAAAGAAGCGTAACAACTTTTTTAAACTAAGATAGTAGAAACTACTCTAAATATGTCAGCAATCACAAAGTAAATGGATTAAATTTATTATCATCTATAAAAAGTTGAAAATTTTCAGATGTTTGAAATATTGAAAAAAGTTCAAGTTATTATATAGTATTTACAAAAGGCACATGTGAAACATAATGACATTATTTTAAAGTTGAAAATTAAAGGAATGGCAAAAATATACTGAGCAAATATTAGCGGAAATAAACCTGTTGTGACGATATTAATGACACAAAATAGAATTCAAGGTGAACTGTAATAATAGAAAAACCTTACAAAGGCCCTCGGAGGTGAAAGACAGTCCTTCTGAAGCAGAGTGCATGGGTCTTAGCTGTGAGGGTTTGGGGCAAGTCCAGGGTAAGGACCAGGTGGTGACAGTCAGGGTCAGTCAGTTAGGGCTGATAATGACAGACAAGTTTCCATAGCAGAACTTATGTCCAGGGCTGAGCCTGCATGGGCAATGTGTGGGTCCAGGTGCTTCAGTCGGCAAACTTACAGCCCTTTGATGGTCAAAGGACATGACGTCCCCAAGTGGCGGTCTGCAAAGGTCTACAAAGATAGTTCTTATTCGATGATACAAAAAAAAAAAAAAAATCCCTGCTAGGAACATATTATAATCAGGAACTTGCATGTACTTAAAACATAAAGAAAATTTTCTCTTATCACAAAGGGAAATTTACAAATCCATAATTATATTGGAGACCTCAATATGCCTCACCTCTCCCAAAAATGCATCAAGCAAAAAGAAAAAAGAAAATTTACAGAAAAAAAAATGAACAATTTATAAGCTTGTTCCAATAGACAAAGGGAATCTCATAATCAACATAAGAGAGGCTATGAGTTTTTCAAGCACACATGGAAGAGATATGAAAACCAAACTGATCTTCACAAACAACCTATGAGTTACTATTATATTCTCATTTTGCATTTGGAAAACCTGAAACACAGAGGTTAAGCAACTTGCCCATGATAACACAGTGAGATACAAGCAGATCTAGAATAGAAATTCAGACATTCTGATTCCACGGTCCAACTTTTAGCCATAATGTGGAGTAACAGAGGCAAGAACAAAGAATTAATAAAATAGAAAACTGTTCAACAAATCAAAAGCTGATTCCTGAGAAGAAGAAATTACAAATTGCTTATAAGACTAATAAAATTTAAAAATGAAAAGAATCATGATATATGATTCATGATGAGAATCATGATAGAAATAAATAAGAAGACAACTATAGATATAGTAATTCTAAAATATATAAGACAATACTATCACCAACTTTATGCCAATAAATTTTTAAACGTAGAGGAAATGTACAATTTTCTGAAAAGATTAAAATTCCTAAAATTGATTCAAAAGTTAAAAACTAATAAACCATTGAAATTAAAGAGATTGACTCAGTAATCAAATTCTACTACTTCTCCCCCAATAAGACATCAGGCCCACTGGTTTTTCAGTTAACATTCCCCAAACCCTTAAGAAACTATTGTTCATATCTTACACAACTGTTTCATAGAATAGAAAAAGAGGATGAGCTTTATTAAAAAGACCCCAAATGAACATAAATACAGATGACTGAATGGGTGCTATATTACTCGTTATACTTTTTGGTACTGTTCATATATTTCATATTAAAAAGAAGATATAAGAAACATATCTAGCTCATCAAACAGGTATAAATAATATCTTTGATTCAAATTTCATATTCTTTGATACAAAATTTAATCTATCATCCCTGAATCAATAACTTCTAAAAACTTTTTTTTTTTAATTTAAGTGTTCTGTTTTCTAGGAGATGGCTCCAATACATCAGACCTACATCTCAACAACTTTGTCAGCTTGGAAGTAACTTTCTCTAGCTGATACGATTTCTTTCAGAAAGCAGAATAGCTGTTCTCTTGTAGACAGTTCCTTAATCTGTGACCATTTAAACATGCCTCCACTTGTGTTTCCAACAGAAATTTATAAAATTTTTACCTTAAGAACTTTTACAAGGGCTCTGACATTCTTCAGACATTAGTCCTGCGTCTTTGAGGAATTATATTTAGAAATAACTCACCTTAATTATTCCCTTATGGGTACATTCGTGTTAAATTTCTTGACTTAGGAAACCATCTTGGGGAAGACTTAACCCATGTAATACTCTGTTCAAAGGCATGGCCTTGGAAAGAACCAAAAAGCATGGGCCTGGAAAGAACATGATTAGACTGAGTAATTTTAGCACAAGTTACTAGGAAGATCACCTTCTTGGAGTGAAAGCTTTGCAGCACTCTGTTCCATGAGGCTACTAGAGAAATCTGGAAAGGTCACAACACAAGTTTCCAATTTCTTCATTGATCCAGGGAAGAAAATTGCATTCCAAAAAATACATCAGAAAGTTAACAAAAGTAAAGTTTAGATGTGGTACAATTAGAAAGATGTTTTTAGAGTCTGGTAATAAGGAGAGTTCAACATTAAAGCTTAGCATAAAAATATCTTAATTTGTGAATTATAGCATAATAGTTTACATAGATCAGCTGAGGCCATTCCAAGGGCTGGGAACTCTCTTAGAGAAAGACTTTATGAATTTGGAAATGAGTACTTTTAACTATTACTTAGATTCTCACTCCTAATCTTGATAATAAATCATTGCCTATTATTCTTCAGCAAGATTCCCCAGCCCAAATGATATCGAAGAATGATAATGATTAGTTTTCTCTAAGAACCCACAAAGGGCAAGGAGGATCATATTTAAAATTTATCAGATTTTTATTTAAAATTAACTATTTAGAGGAAATATAATGTGAATAATTTTTGGAAGTAGGGAACATCTTTTGCTTAGTAAAGGGACTTTTTAATTTACCTATTTTTTTCTTTTTTTATATAGAAAGACATTATTGCCTCAGGGGCAATTTAATTATCTTTTTGTATTCGAATCAGTATTATAAGTGATGTTAGCTATATTGATTTTGTGCACATGTTAAGGTAACACTGATCTGTCTATGTCATATATATAAAATAAATTACACTGTTATGTTACTATTGATCCCCTAGGATGGGCAGTAGGTGTATATTTTTTATGTTAATTTGTATTAACTTTTTTACTGTACTTTCAGCAAAATAAATTGCCTTTGTGACGATTCATCCTTTTTCTCAGCCTAAGCATATCTCAAATTGTCTGCATTTTTCTTTATTGTATGCCACTTTGCTTTCTTCTCTACTGATAGTTAACATTATTCCAGAATTTCCTTGGAATTTGTACATTGACTCTTTGTTATTTTGCTACAGTGTATTGTTATTGCTTCTTCCAGTGTTTACATGTAAGATATGCTTATTCAATATCAAAACACTGGAGATTTTTTGTTTGTTTACCCTTCAACAAATACTCGTTTGTGTCTGTCTACTGTGAAATAGATTCTGGAAATGCAAAACCTAAATAAGATACTTGAGGCACTTGGTCTCTAGCTCAGCCCTCCCCCTCTTCACCTGGCTAATTCTCACCCATCCTTCAAGTTAAATGCTGCAGAGGAGTAGCAGGATGATGACTGAAAACAGAAAATTGGATCTGGCATCAAGGAGGTCACCGGGGACTTTCACAAGAGCATTTCCAATGGGGTGAAGGGAGGAGAGGGGGCCAGAATCCAGACGGCAGGTGACAGAAGCGAGGAATTAGAACCAGTGAGGACAGACTTTGTTTCAGAAGACAAGTAACAAGTAAAAGAAGGAAGCAGATATGGCAGCAACATGAGGGGAAGGGATTATTAAATTTAAAGAGTTGGTTTGGGTTTGAGTTTGGGAGAAATTTGAATATGTTTATAAATATGAAAGCAAAGAATCACACAGTTGGAAAAAAATGAAGCTATAGGAAAGAATAAAGATAATTTATGTAGTGGGCTCCAGAGTCGTGTGCGGTGTTCTATGGGCACAGGTTTTTGTCTTGGAAAGGAGGAGCATCTCTTTGCTTGGAATATTAGGGAAGGAAGTAACATGACAATAATTAGAGACCAGGGAAAAAAGAATAAGAGAAATGCCTCTTATTTCCATTGAGAAATATGGAATAGGATCATATTTTAAGAGGGAAAATAGATAAGGAAGAGACAAACGGTTTGAGAAAAATAGTGCCTGTTTGTAATAGTTTGCATAAGAAATGTGCGCTGCATGTCTCTTTCTGCCCGCCGGGTCCATTCTCTGCTCTGCTCTGTGCTCTGAGATGCTGAGTCAGTTTTCTAACTCTCTGGCTTTTGGTTAGTTTCAAGCAATGGGAGGAGAGTTTGAGATATTTATTCCCCAGGTCCTTTTTTGTCCTCAGCTGCCAATGGGACACAAGCTCCAATTGGGAGGCCTTCCCTTACAGGTGCACCTCTTACTGGATTCCCCCTTCCACTCAGGTTTAGGAGCTTCCCTCTGTTGCTGGCCCCAGGGCACTTGACCGTGCTTTGTTGTTCCCCTGGGCAAACAGTCTCCTCTTTAAATACACCTCACATTGGATTGTGTCATTTGTTTCCTGTCTGGGATCCTAACTGATGCAGATGCTACAGGAAGTCGAGTGGTACAAATAAAAGGGTTGTTTTAGGCATAGGTGGAGTTAGGAGTTGTAAGTCTGTCATTCTTATTTTTTCTGGTTGATCTTGCTTCCCAGGAGAAGAAGCAAATGAAAAGGATGACAGGACTCATTGAAGTTTGTGGATGAAAGAGTACAAGGTGCAAAAGAAAAGGGAAAGGAGTTGAAGGTACTGGTGAAGGCGTCATTGAACTGACTGCCTTAGACCTCAGAGTTGTGCTTTCCATGTGCATTTTGAGATTACGAGAAACATTTTTCTACTGGTTTCTCAAGTCTCTGTAGCTGTATTATGTTCTCCCATGAATTTACCGGCACTTTCAGTGATTCTGCAGAAAATAGGAACACACATCTACGTGTGCACTTACACACACTTTAGCTCACTCCAGATGTGAAAATGTTATCAAACTTTTACAGACTGAATTGTGTCCCCTAAAATTCATCTGCTGAAGCCTTAACCTCCAATATGACTGTATTTGGAGATAGGATTTTAAGGAGGTGACTAAGGTTAAATGAAACCATAAAAGTGAGACCAACCCAATAGGACTGGTGTTTTTATAAAAAGAAGAGACCAAAACAAGTACATTCCCAGAGAAAGGCCGTGTGAGAACACAGCGAGAAGGCATTGATCTGCAAGACAAGGAGAGAAGCTTCGCCAGAAAGCAATCTTGCTGATACCTTAATTTTGTACTTCTAGTCTCCAGACTGTGAGAAAATAAATTTCTATTATTTATGTCCCCCAGTCTATGGTATTCTACTATGGCAGCCCGAGCTGATTAATACATGGACAACCTAAACCTTCTAATATGGCTGTGGCACCTAGTCATACAAAATACTCTATTCTACCCAATTGTACAGGCCTCTCTCCTCCTTCTTACTGAATATGATTTACTCTTCGAGTTCCAAATTCGCCTCCTCTGGTCAATCACCTCTGACTAGTGAAGAACTATCCTTCCTGATGGAATCCATTCCTTAGGGATATAGTCTACCTGGTCTTAGATTATCCCTTGTCTTTATTTTTCTCTCCTGGGTTCATAGTCTTATAATTTCTGAACTCACCCCAGCTTTTAGCAATGCCGTGTACGTAGCAATGTTTGTTGATTGACCGATTACTTATCCTCAATAATTAGAGAAACATTATTTAGACTTATTGGTTCCCACACTTAAGACACATCCTGAGAACAGATCAGAATGCAGAGCAGAAGAGACCACATGGTAGCATAATATGACTTCTGAACCACCACTATATCCTCCTACAAAGTTCCATCAAGCCCACCCATCCCTGGGATTGTCACGAAGCAGATGCGATGAGGTTGTTTCCTTTTACCACACCTAGACTTACTTAGACTGCCTAAGAATAATCAGAAGTTTATTCGCATTACCAAGGCAGAGTGGCCTTTGAATAACTGGCAAATCAGATTGACCAATCCTTAAGTCTCTTGCAGTGTGGTCATTTTAGACATTATCAAAGACAGTGGGACCCCAGTAAGGTATGTCTTAGTCTGAAAATATGCCTGAATAGTAGCTTTTATACCTTGAATGCAACAGCTGCTTCTCTGCAGTGAACTTAGGTTGTTTAACAGGCTTTACACGGCAAATGCTATTAAAACAATTCCCTTTGAACCTTGCAGTTTTACTTTTAAAACCACTGGTAAAGTTAACTCTCCCTTTCTCTCAAAGACTGTATCACCTTTAAAACAAGCTCATCATCCATTAATCCATTTCCAAACCCAGTTCGGGAATCTGGGTTAAGCACAGTGTAACAGAGTGAAACTGTGGCCGGATGAAGTGAGAGTCCCTTCTTTATCCTAATTGGCAGAGTCCTCACCAGGGAAGACAGAGCACCTGGTTCTAACTCTAATTTGTCTTCCTCGAATGAATAATTCACGCTGCCTCTGCATGACCAGCCGCTGCAACAGTAGGGGATGGCCAGTGTGTGCGGATCGCTGGCTGAGGCCTGGTCTGAACAAACTGTCCCTTCCCACCCAGTAGAAAGCTTTGGCTTCTGTGTATTGAGAGCTCTTACTCAAGGTCAGGTTGACGGACACTGAATGTTAAATTAGGGTACTGTTGATTTGGAATTAGTAATTGCCAATGTTTTTTATTTAACTAAGGCTGACCTGCCTCAATATTTAACCTTTAAAGGAATGCAGGCTGCTTCTTGGCAGTAGAAGAATATGTCAAGTGAACACTTTGAGGGTATGTATATTTGAAGGTTTTAAAGGTCTACATATGGCTGAAAGTGAAAGAGAAACTCAGGGTGCTTTTGTGAAGAAAGGAAGGAAGGAAAGAAGAAAAGAAAGGAAGGAAAGGAAGGAAGGAAGGAAAGGAAGGCTGGAAGGAAGGAAGGAAGGAAGGAAGGAAGGAAGGAAGGAAGGAAGGAAGGAAGAAGGAAGGACATGGAAGGAAGGAATGTGGAGGGAGGGAGGGAGGGAGGGAGGGAGGGAGGGAAGGAAAGAAGGAAGGAAGGAAGGAAGAAATCTGACCATGTCACTCTTCTGTTTGAAATCTTCCATGGCTCTCACATCTCTTAGGACCAAGTCCAAAGTCTTCCATATTGCCTAAAAGGCCCTGAAGAATCTGGCTCCTGCCTACTCCTCCAACCTCATTCCACCACCTTACCCCTTGTTTGCTGTACTCCAGCCACACAGGCAGTTCCTGTCCTTAAACCTGCTCAGGGGTTCCCCACAGACTCTTCCCTCTGTCTCTCAGCCTCCCCTGTCCCATCCCCAAGACTCGACCTGTCTCACCTGTGCTCATCCCTCAGGTCTCAGCCAGAAGACTGCTTTCACAGGTAGAACTGACCTCAGACTGAATTAAGTCATAGACCCCCACCTCACCCCATAACATTCCCTGGTCTGTCATCATACAATCTGCTTTGTGTTTGTGTATCTTACCTCACATGTGACTAAATAATTCTAGCCTTTACCTACGCTCCAAAAGTACAGGGACCTTCTCTGTTCACTCTGTATCCGCAGCACTTGGCATAGTACCTGATACTATGGTAGAGGTCGGTATGAATGAATGAATAAATGAGCAAGTGAATAGACTAACGAATGGGATTCTGCATAGATATAGCAACACCGAAGTCTAACTGGTGAGTTCTTAGTCGGTTAGCTTGTTTGTTTAGTGAGATTCTTGCTAAAGTAGAGAGAGTGACAGTCTCGCCCTAAGGAAAAAATAGATGTAAGGATGTGGGCACCTCCACGAACCTCCTCCTTCTAGGTTTTAAAGTCTGAAGAGCAGCTCATTTAATTTTAGCATCTGGACCATATATTTTCTAACAGTTGATCTACTACACACCTGAATTTTTCCAACGTCTTCTCCTTGGATAAGGCCTAGCACTCTAAAGCCTGGATCTACCATTAGATGAAGAACAGGAATGGAGAAAGCAAAGAATCCAATGTGACTGAGACAGTTAAATCAGAAGATATGGGGAGTGGATACCCCTACAGCAGGACAGAGATGTGGAGTCTCCTGCAACCAGGCATGATGCAGGCCATGGTGCATTGCTGGAGAACACGGGGAGGTTACATAAGGGTGGCTAAGGTAAAATATGAATAATAGGAGTGGGAGGTGATGCTAAACGAGTTACTTAACTTCCCTGTGACTCAATTTCCTCTATCAGAAAAGGGACATGTTGTGAGAATGAAATGAAGTAATCGATTAAAAGTGATTAGAAAATTTTTTTTAAAGTGATTAAAATACAGAATAGAATAGGAAGTCAAAAAAAGACCTATAAATATACAGTCGATTGATTTTGACAATGGTGCAAAAGCAATTCTATGAAGAAAGGATGGTCTTTATGACAACTGGTGCTGCAATGATTGGAAATCCATATTCAAAAGAAAGTTGACCCTTAATCAATACTTTGCAATACAAAGATTCTAGGCCTAAATGTAAACCCAAAAATACAAAACTTGTAGAAGAAAAAATTAAAGGAAAATCCTATGACTTTGAGTGAAGCAAAGATTTCCTAGATATGATATAAAAACCACAATCCATAAAAAATGATGAACTGGACTTCATCAAAATTTAAAAGTTCTGGTTTTTGAAAGACACATTTGAGAAATAAAAAGGCAAGCCACAGATGGATAGAAAATATTTGTAAAACATGTATCTGATAAAAGACTTAGAATACATAAAGAACACTCAAATTCAATAATAACAACCCAATTTAAAAAAAAAGTGGGCAAAGATGTGAAAGGAAATATCATCAAAAGAAGAATCATCAAAAACTGAAAGCAACACAGATGTCCTTCAACTGTGAATGGATAAACAAACTATGATATATTCATACAATGGAATATTACTCATCTATAAAAAGGAACGAACTATCGATGCACATATAGATGTAAATGAATCTGAGTAAAAAAAAAAAAAAGCCAAATTTAAAAGGCTACATAACATAGGAACCATTAACATGACGTTTTGGAAAAGGCAAAATTATAGATCAGTAATCGCCAATGGCCGGGGATGGGGAGAGGATTGGCTACAGTGGGGCATGAGGGAACTTTTTGCAGTAACAAAAATGTTTCATATCTTCATTGTGGTGGGGGTTACATGATTGCATGAGTTTTTCAAAACACAGATTTATACACTACAGTGAATGTTAATCTATAGTTATCTCAATAAACCTGATTTTTAAATTTTTAGGGAAAAAAGTAACTTCATTTACTTAACCTAGTCCCAATGGCTTCCTGTTACTTTCAATCAAGAGACCTAAATGATACAAATATCCAGCTCATAGTGATGTGAGAATTAAATGGCACAGTGCAGTTTCATCTTAAAGAGAGGTTAAATTCTAATATCAATTCAGAAATAATTCAGAAAAAAAATCCCAGAATGGTTGGCTTCCTAATTTGCAAAAAGTACCACATGGCCCAGGGGTGGCCATGGTTTCAACAGGCTGAGTGGCCCCAAGAAACCAAAGTTGATCCAGAGTTGAGATGAGAGGAATGGGGCCGCCATTGTTGGGCTCTGAAAAGTGCAATTGTAGCCACATGGGCAGCAGCATCACTATATGACCTGTTGCCTCGGGTTGCCCAGAGAGAAAACTGATGCTCTCTGTCTGTCATGTGAATTGATTGTGATCTAGATTCATTTTGAGAAGGCTAGGCATTCAGGAGCTAAAGCTGGCCACTCACAAGTGACTTACCAATCCTTTCAAGATAATGCCTAAAATTCAAACAAAACAATCCCCTTGCCTCAGCCAGAACTATATTAAGGTCTGTATGTTTCAACTAGTTTAGAGTATAATCTGAAAATCAGGAAAATAAAAAATAAAAAAGTCTATAACAAAGCAGCACTTATTTAGGGAGTTCGGACCTCAAAAAGGAATTGCTCTATGTACCCCACTACCACACCTCTTTCTCTTCACCTCTCTAAGCAGCTTTAAGTTCCTGTTCTCCTCCTGCTGGCCCTTCCATGTGGGTTCTTTAAACTCAGCTCCTTGCTCTACCCTCACTTCCATTCAGAAATCATCACATTTTATTCAGGTATCCACTCTAAGAAGGCATCCTGCTTGTTAAGATAGTTTGAACCTTTTATTTTATTACCTTGTGCCTCAGCTCTCTCTGACATTGTAAATCAAGCCCAGATTTAAAAGTTCTGGGAGGGGCTCACAACTTAAGGAAATTTCCTGGTAGGGAATTTTGTCAGATAAGGTCAAATCTACCAAACAGTCACCCCCGATTTTTCTGAGCTTCACATTGGAATAACTTAGATGATGACAACCATGATGATGACAGCCGTCATGAAAGCAGTCATAATTCATTCAATAGTTTACGAGTTTTCAAGCTACTTTCGCACACCTCTCATCTGATACTTGGAAGCACCCCCAGGAAATAGTGGTCAGGTGTTAATATACCCAATTGCCAGATGACAAAGCTGAGGCACAGTGAGGTTAATGATTTGTCCAAGGTTATGCAGCTAATGCAGCAGTCCCCAACTTTTGGTACCAGGGACTGGTGCTTCTATGAGAGTCTAAGGTCTTATGATGACCTAAGGTAGAACTAAGGCAGTGGGGAGCAGCAGCAGAAGACGAAACTTCCTCACTAGCCCACCATTCACCTCCTGCTGTGCTGCTCAGTTCCTAACAGACCACGGACCAGTCCACAGCCCAGGGGTTGGGGACTTCTGAGCTAATGGACCTGTGCTGAAGGCTCAGACAATCTCAAAGTTCTTGCCCTTGACCTGTACAAAATAGCTCAAGGACCACTAAAACAACAACAACAACAACAAAAATGTAAACTGGGAAACATCTGTGGTCTGAAGAAATGCAAATAATTTTCTCTAAACACTCATGTCCTCAAAACCTTAAAATTCTAAAGCCGAGCTTTCAACACATAAAATTCTAAATTAATAAAGAAGACTGCTGGTATCTTCAAAGCAGAAAGGTAGTAAACGCAGTATCACCAGGATAAAAAAATGATTAAATGTTAATCATACCAGCTAAGATATCATCATCAAACTTTGCATTAACAGCTACAATTAAATAGTGAACTTATTAGCTACATTATGTTTAAGTGCATCCTGCCAAAATCTTTATGTTTTTCCACCAAACATAAAAAAGACCTTAAATCAACTTTAAGGGGATGGAAATAAAAAAATAAAATTATGTCACCTGTATACATAGTGTGGGAAGGGGTCTTATTAATCCTGGAGGAAACAGCCAAAATCTTAATTTGGAAAATATTTTAGGCAGAGATAGCATTCCTGATAATGAAATTCTAGATAAAGCTACTGTATAAACTTAATCTTATCTCCCTGCTGTCAGTCACCCCCAAAATATCAAGGAGGTCATGTAGTGCAGTATTAGTCCACTGCCAGGAAGAAAACATCCTATTAAGAGCTGGTCCCGAAGCTTCCATGAAATCTGAGATGAAAGACGGCCAGAACATTTCTACTAATCAGATGGAACCACCATTTGCTTTCTACAGAGCCAGCCTTGGATGGATGCCCACAAGTCTTGGGTAAATACCCAAGAATCCTTCTGTCCTCTGTTTCCCTCATCTTCTCTTTTCTGATCTTCCATCTTCCCCCAGCGCTGTGCAGGTTTTGCACCTCTTGGTCTGGGCCACAGACATCATGATCCCTGTCTCCATTCTGGGGAGAAAGAAGTTATAGGGGATCTTTCAGTCAAAAACTCTTTAAAGTTCTCTGTAAGCATTACTGTGATCTTTGACAGTAAGACACTACAAGACAGACAAGGGTTCCTCCTGGCACTATAAGAGGTTTCTTATAGCCATCTAAGCTGGCTTACAGAAAGTCATGCATTATTAAGCTAAAAGTTTTCTTTTCTACAAGGTATAAAGAAAAGGGGTAGAATAAAGGATGTGAGGAAAACAAGAAAAACCCATCCTCCCAAATATAACTAAAGGCAAGTGTACTTTTTCAAAGTCAAAAAAAAATTGCATAATCTAATTGACATTTTCTACCCCCATGCTTCTTCCTCCAAAAGGCTCTCTCAATGGAAGAGATATTTGAAATAGGTTTACCTTATTGTTTTCTTAGTTATAAGCCACAGGTAGGCAATTTTTTAAATCAATTGGTGTTCCTCATGAAGTCCTCATTAACACCCATCCTACATCTATTTGCCAAATTCCAATAGCCAATACAAACAAGTATGCGGCCAGAAATGATCGGGGACTTGTGGCAGTCTGTGGTTGAATTGCTTTGTGGTTGATCTGTTCTGAACATCCATCAGCAATGCAAACTCATGAAGAGATGGCTCACCTTCTAGACTATTCCTTTGCAGAGTTACAGCGCACATAACAGACTTCAGCTTTGGGAAACCTGTTGACAGTTATTTGAGAAATTCCAGTTCAAAGGATTCTGAAATGAAATGTTCCCAAATATAATACTTTTTTTAAAAACTCTGAAATGAAAAGGGAACATTGCATGTGCATATGTAACAGTCAAGGGTTCTGCATTCATATGTGGTCTGTGAGAGTGGATTCATTTTTTCATTCATTCATTCAAACAAATATTTGCTGCCTGACCATTATTTGTTAGTCAGGGTGCAAAGTGCTGGGGATACATCAGTTAACAGAACAAGACAGACTGGGTACTTGCTCTTAAGGTGCTATGGCTCTAGTGGAGAGAGAGAAAAAAAGTAAATAAGCAAACTAAAATAATAATATTGTTAAAATAAAAGAAATGGGAGGCTGAGGTGGAGAATAAAAGGGGAAGCATACAACTACTGTAGGCAGGATGAGAAGGGAAAGCTGTTGTGAACAGGTGATATTTAAGTTGAACCCTGAAAAGTGAGAGGATATTATCTATGCAGAATTGGGGAAAGAACATTTTCAGGACATGGAAACAGCTCATACAGAGTCCCTGAGGAGTGAAAGGGTTAGGTATGTTCACGGCATTGAAAAGAAGCCAGTGTGGCTGGTATATGCTAAGGGAGAGGCAGGCAGAGGCTTGATTATACAGGACATTGAAGGCCATAAGGAATTCTTATTTTATTCTATGGCAAATTGGAAGCTACTGGAGATTTAAAAAGGAGAGTGACCTGACCTAATTCTGTTTCATATCGCCTTGGCTACTGGGTAGAGAATGGACTGAAAGAGGAAATGAGTGGGTGTGGAGAGAAAAGAAAAGTAATCAGAGCTAATGAGAGCATGCCAGAGGAGTGTCGAAGTGAGATGGTGAGCAGAAGACTTAACCTATATGTTTTTTGAGGCGAAATCAAAAGGTCTTGCTCATAGTTAGATGTGGAGAATAAGAACAAGAGAGGAATCGAGGATGATTCCAAATTTCTGGCTGGATAGGTGGTAGTGCCACTCATTGAAACAATGAAAATTGCCCCCAGTTTCTTCTGTTCTAGCATAAGACCTACGATACAATGAGGTCCTTACATATATGATCCCCATTTTCTTCCTAGTATAACTTCCTGTGGAGAGGGCTTTTGTATTGTTAGAGAGCTTTAAAAAATTTAATAGCATGAGTTAGCCATCACAGTCTAAAGGAAGACTGAGACCTGTCTCAGCCCCTAATGCCAGGTGTCCCAGCTCCAGGTAACACATAAAGTGCAAGCAGGCAAGACCACCTGTAGCTTAGTGATGCTCAAGAGAATAAATTTTAAAAAATAAGCACATGATAATAGAAAAAAATCACATTTTCTTGGAGCTAGAACCTTGGGTAGATTGGGCTGAATTCACACACACATATACCATCCACTGGTATCAGGATCTTTAAAGAAAATCCAAATCAGAAAAAAAAAAAATGGCATAGATGACAGAGGCTCTGTTCATCCTTCTGGCGACCAAATCAAAGTTGTGACGGTAACAAAGAGCAGCAGCAAGGAAAGATCACTTGGGTTCTAGATGAACAAGCCATATAACCACAGAGAAATCTAAGAAAGCACCTTGCAATGGCAGAAGGTAGGACAGGGCAAGGACATGGGGCTGCCTGGTCCCGAGCAGCTGAGTGAGATGGAGGCTACGGCAGCAGCAGACGCCTCTTAAAGAGGCCGTGTCCACAAGCAGATTTTCCCGGTGACCAACCTGCTCACTCTGAGCACCAGTGCTGATTCTGCTGCGTGTAGGGGGCACCAGGGAATTAGAGGGAGACATCGTTGTAGTGAGGGCCAAGGTGAAACTCGCTCAGTACAGAAGAGCCGGTGGTATCTATTGTTCCCTGTTGAGCCCTCCCCTCACCAGTGCGCCGGACACAGCGCACCCATAGCTGTGATATTATCAAACTGAGTAATAAAGTTCACTCCGCCCAGAAACCCCACCTATCTCACCTATCCCAACCAAGCCCCACCCAAGCCACATCCAGGTGTGTCCTCAGCGAGTCAGGTGCTCCTTACTGAGACTCACACTGGTGAAGGCAGCTGGCCTCAGTTTCTGGTGTGGCCTTTTGAGGCAACTATAAGTACAACCTCTGCGGATTGCTTGCTGACTCTTAACAGGTGGCCCTGGATGGGTAGAGGCTTGTAGCTGAACCCCTCTCAGGACTGTGCCACTTGACACCTACTTCACAAATCCATACTAATGAGACCGGGAGACTTAGGAGCTTTGCTTAGTACATAGAAACAGACACAGAAAGGCAGCCAAAATGGGAAAACAAAGAAGCAAAGAAGCAAAAACCATATGAGAGAACAGAACAGAGATCCAGATATAATGGAGTCAAGTAATCTAGCAGATGCAGAGTTCAAAACACTGCTCAATGATCTTTTGGGACATGTAGAGAACTTCAACAAAGAGATAAAAAACATAAAAATGGAAATGGAAATTATCAAAGGGAACCAGTTTGAAATGGAGAACACATTATCTGAGATGAGAAGTATAGTAAATGGAATAAACAAAGGAATAAACAAAATGAATAAAAAAGAGAATCACATGCCCTCTCTAGGGGTCAAGAAAGCCAATCAGGACACTCAATCAGAGTGGCAAGAAAAAAAGATGCCAAGACTATAAAAATAATTTAAGGAGGATATGGGACACTATTAAGGCTCCAAATATTCATCTGATGGGTGTAAGTGAAGAAAATCAAGATGTTAAACAGCTATTTGAAGAAATAATGATGGAAAACTTCCCTAATCTGGTGAAGGAAATGGACATAAAACCCCAGGAAGCTCAGAGAATTTCAAACATCAGGGATCCAAAGAGGCCCACACCAAGACACATCATAATTAAAATGCCAAAGGTTAAATACAGAGAAAGAATATTAAAAGCAGCAAGAGAAAAACAAATAATTATATATAAGAGAACACCCCTATGACTGGCAGCTGATTTCTCAAAAGAAACTATTCAGGACAGAAGGGCTTGGAAAAAAATATTCGACAGGATGAAGACCCAGGATATACAACCAAGAATAATTTATCCAGCAATGATAATTTACCTATCATTTTGAGTTGAAGGACAAATAAAGAGCATCCTAGACAAAAATAAACTGAAGGAATTTATCACCACCAAGCCAGAATTACAGGAAATGTTGGAGGGACTTCTTTAAGAAGAAAAAACATGTATCAAAAACAGGAATAAAGAATGGTAACGACTCCATTCTTATCAATAAGTACCTTAAATTGAAAAGAATTAAGTGCTCCAACCAAAAGATAGAGCAGCTGAAAGGATAAGAAAACAAGACCCCTACATATGAAAAGGAAAGGAATGGAAAAACAGATTGTTTAGATGAACCTAGAAGGTATTTAAGTCAGAGAAAGATAAACACTATATGATTTCACTTATATGTGGAATTTATGAAATAAAAAGAACAAACTAATCAAAAACAGACTCACAAATATAGTGGACAATTTGATAACAGACAGAGGGGAGGGATTTTGGGGGCAGGGAGAATGGAGTGAAGGGTTAAAGAAGTACAAATTAGAAGCTGATGGATGGGGAGCATGGCATAGGGAAGGCAATTAGCATTAATACATTGTTAGGTGGAGGGTCAGGTGAGGTAGAGAGCAATTGGCGGGGATTGTTTTACGAACTATAGAGATGTCTAACCAATGTACTGTATACTTGAAACTAATTAAAATTTTTTTAAAATTTTTAAATGAAAAAAAAAAAGAAAACCCAAATTAAAGACAAGCTTCTCCATTGAAATATGTTGTCAAAGACTCTTCTAGCCAAAGCCATTAGCGTAAAGACTACAGTTCATAGACAGTCTCACCTCTCTGAGGCATAAGCACCATTCAAAGGCCATCACCTTAAGGAGAATTAAGAAGCTGAGGTCTAATCAATTAAAGTAGCTTTGGGGGTAGCTACAATTTATGTTTTATTCTACAGGATTTCAGACATTTCTCCTTTTGTCCTTGTGGCTCTTAATGGGAACACAACTGGCATGGAGTCATTGGCTATATGTTCTTTTACCAACTTACACCATCAATATTTTCATGCCATGAAAAATTTGGTTATGAGAACTGTTAAGGGAGATCTTGAAAAGATAAAGACATTAGACATTGTAAAAGAATAACTCAGTACCTAAAGGAGGAATGAAAGGGATGACAAAATTCATTCCATTGTTCTGGATACCAATCCTAGCTCCCCTCTTACTAATTAACAGACCGTACTATCAAGACAAGACTTTCTAGGAGAAATGGGAAGCACTTCAGTAAGAGATACCTAAGAAGGTCCCAGGCTTTGCATCCCTCTATGGAAAAAAATGTATTAAGTGTAAGACAATTCTACAAGGTATTCAAATCAATCAGAGTAAAAAAGCAGAAATCTAAAAGTTAAAAGCTAGAACTCAGAGACTTAGGAGGATAAATTTATTTCCTTATTAAACCCTATGATCCCTAAAATAAATCAGCTATTTCCTAAAGATTAACAGAATCAACATCAATCATCATCAAAATATTGATTCTGAATATATTTAATACATTTAATGTTTATTAGAAACTGAAAAAAATTATTCTATTTATGGATTGCTATCTTCGCAGCTCTATAAATATTTGTATCCATAAAGATATCAAGGTAATGCCAAGCGGTTCACTAATAATTTTTCAATGCCCTGGAAAAGTAGCATTTTTAATTGAACTCCCAGAAGGGGGAAATATAACAATAGTATCAAAATCTACAACCAGTTCTTTCCCCCAAAGAAATTCTTTTGTTAAAAGAATAGCAGTTTTTCTGAATTCTTTTTTTTCAAGCTAGCGATAAAACCAGTTCCTTCTCCTTTCTAGGCCTTTGGTTCCTCTAATATTTTACTGGCCATGATGGAGTTATGAAAATCTAGGCTCTAGCAACAAGGCATCTTCAATTAACAGAGACTCATTAATTAGGACAGTCGATCTTGTCTTCAATCTTCACCTTAGGCTTGTAGGTAGGAAGTTCCCCTTTCTGCCCTGCTTTTTCTGCCTTGATGCACACAAGATCCTATCTTTACTAGACTGTGCAATAATGTGGCTTGATCATCACAAACTCATCCTGGGACACAGTGGGCTCTTGCTATCTGCAGAGTCACGTCTTTATTTCAGGGAATTTTCCACCACTCTATCTGTAAATGTTTTACAGTTTCATTCTTTTCTTTATAAATATCAGTTACATATATGCTAGATGTTTCTGTCTTCCTTATCCATCACTTTTTCTTTAATCATTTCTATCGCTTCATTTTTTTTCATTTTATTTTGAGTGATTTCTTAACCATTGTATCCTTGACTACATTTTCAATTATGCTTATTCTGCCTTTTTTTTTTGGAGGTTAATGAGACTTTTATCTCTGCATTGATTTATGTTTCCCCATCATTTCTTTCATTTTTTACTGAGCTCTACCAATTTATTTTTCATTTTCTCCTATTGTCTTATCATCTCCTTTTTTATCTGTTAATCTTTTTTTGGTGCTTCCCTCTGCCCCCAGAGAGATCATATAAGACTCTTTGTCAAATTCTTCAAATAATTACTCTTCTGATTTATGCGTGTTATCTAACCTTTGCTTACCCTTTCCTCTTTTATTCTCATGTATATGGCCTCAGTTTTTCTTCCAGTGGTTATTCATGTTTCTTGGGGCAACTCTATCTGATCTGGTGAACATGGCTTCCTCTCTCCTCCAGCTTCCCTTCTGTAGACTCCATTGGTAGGCATACGGCAGACAATAAAGGTGGAGCTTACACATGGTTCCCCTTCAGCTCCACCCCAGCCACTATTCTGGGTTGACAAGTGGGTATGTATAGGGACATACCACTTCTTCTCTGGCCACCTCCTTTCAGATCCCACAGACCCGAATAAAAGATCCTTTGGACTTGAAGAAACATAACATGTACTTTCAGAGAAATCCGATTCTGCTAAAATCTGAGAAGAGTTCTCAGTGTCCAACTTTAGTTTTGTCTCAATTTCTCAGAACTGGCCAGATATCTTCCACCATAAAGTTTTGTATTTCATTAAAGATGAAGTTTTCTTCTTTATTTTTCTTTTATTTTCATTTTTTCAAGTAGGTTTCAAGGAAGATCGGTGACTGGAAATGCTTTCGCCTTGACTTCTTTAACTGAAGGCCGTCTCATTCACTCTTCTTGCTTGTATTCCATCATCGAGTTACTCAAACTGTTTTCACAAAAATGACTATGCCTTCTAATTGCTAAATTAAGTTTTTTTCCTATTTTTCCTCTCTCTTATGTCTCATTTTCTTGTTCTCTTTCATTTTTCTCTCAAGTATAGATATTCCCTGAAGATTTTTCTTTAAATTCTATCCCTGGTCAACTCCATTCATTCCCCCAGGCTTAAACTACCCACTGTCTGCTTTACTCCCAAATGTTCCTCATCAGTCCTGACCTTCTCTCTTGAAATTTACACCCAATTTCCAAAGCCAGTTTGACACCTCCACCTGCAGATATCACTGGCATCTAACTCCATATGTGTTCTAAAGTACTATTTTTCAAATCTAGTGATTCTCAGTATGTTAATTGATATTGTTTTGTGTTCATTGTTTTAAAAATTCCCATGTATATTAGTTTTCTAGGGTTGCAATAACAAGTTACCATAAACTGGGTGCCTCAGAACAACAGAAATTTATTCTTTCACAGCTCTGGAAGCTAGAAGTCTAAAATCAAGGTTCTAGGAAGACCATGCTCCCTCTGAAGGCATAGGGGGAAAATCCTTCCTTGACTCTTTCTAGCTTCAAGTGGTTGCTAGCAATCCTTAGTGTTTCTGAGCTTATAGCTGTATCACTCCAATCTCTGCCTCTGTCATTACATGGCCTTCTCCTGTGTGTGCCTTAAATCCCCACTCTACTTTCTCTTATAAAGACACCATTTGTTGGATTTGGTGCCTACCCTAATGCAGCATGACCTCATCTTAACCTGATTGCATCTGCAAAACCTTATTCTCTAATAAGGTCACATTATCATATACTAGCAGTTAGAACAAACATCTTTTGGGGAACACAATAAAATACATTTTGGAAATGTTGGTTTAAGCAAACTCAGACAGATTTTATCACTACAGAACTTCTCAGAGACTTTAATAAACTAATGTGAATTATAGTTTTGAATCTCCAAGAATAGTTATATGGAGTTTTCCCAAACTTATATAACCACAAAATACTGTTTGTGGTTATATAAACATGGAGTCCTTCACAATCTAGTGTTCCAACAACATAACTTGTGTGTTCTCTTACCAGTGTTTCTCAGATTTTCACGTGCATATGGATGGCCTGGAGTTGCTATGAAAGTTCAGATTCTGATTCAGGAGGTCAGGGATGAAGGTCTTAGATTCTTCCTTTCTTACAAGCTTCCCAAAGCTGACAGTGCTACTGGTCCACAAACACACTTCGAGTAGCAAGTTTCTAAGCCAAAAATCTTTATTTCTACTCATCTGTTTCTCTTCCTATATTTTCTATCTTGGTTAATGGCATCAGTTTCTGCACAATTACTCATCTGAGACTTGGGCATCAAATTCCCTTTCCGTCACTCTTCTATCTAACCCCACCTCCAATCCAACTTATTTGTTGTATTTGTCTCTTGAATTCAAGCCAATATCTCCATTCCTATTATCTTGGTTCAGGATTTTAGTATATTTCTGTGAACTATGAGTGGCCCCCTAACACATCTTTCTGCTTTTAATCTTTCTTGTCCAAATCATTACCAGACACAGGCTCAATCATGTGAGTCCCTCACTTAAAAACTTATCTTGGTGTCCCACTGCCCACCAAATAAAACCCCAAAGGCTCAGCATTGAGTCATTCCAGGTCCTACAAAATCTGACCTTGGGACATTTTGGAGCCTTATTCCCACCACCAATCTATGACACAACTAAGTTGTGGTCACATTAGTCTGCTCACTCTCTCCTGAACACACCACATGTGTTCCCATCTCTGAACCTTTGTTTAAGCTCTTCCATGGCCAACAATATATTTCTCCTACCTTCTCTGCCTGGAAAAAAAAAAAAACTCTCATTCTTCCAAGTCTAATCTAAGTATGATTCTCCTTTGCTAAATGTTCCCCAATTTCAATTATTTTTTATTTCCTTTATGTTCTCAAAGAATTTTTATCATAACTTTGCATATAGTGCCTTTAATGTTGCCATATAACTATTTATACATGTGTTTTTCTAGCTAGCTCCTTAAGGACAGTGGTCGTACATGTCACATAATAGATGTTTATTTATTCCTTTATTCCTATGTGTGATGAATAAGTAACTAAGCAAATGAGTGTATTGGATCGAGGAGAGTCAGATGACTATGGATTTCTTTCAAAATATAGAGAATAGACCACCTGAATAAAATGCAGATTACTAGAAGCCAATCCCAGACCTACTGAATTAGAATTTTGAGGAAGAACCCTAGGATATAATTTTTAAGAAGAAATCCAGTTGATTCTTCTGCAGGCTAGTGTGTAAGAATCACTGCCTAAAATTTAAAAGTAAATAGTTCATTAGTACCAACTTATGCTACCAATGATTTAAAAATATTTGAGGTGGAAATTCCCCTGGTCATTGTTGAAAACTCTGTAAGGGAATGAGAAGTTAAGAGAGCATATTTATCATCAATAAAGAACAAAAATAAGATAAAGATCTGGCAACCTTTTAAGTTCTATCTTTTTTCTGTGCAGTATTTAACACCAACTGATTCCTAAATCATAGTTGAAATCACCTTCATTACTGGGATCCACGCAAAACTGAAGGCCATCTTGATGAATATGAGAGCTAAATGAAAGTTAAATTTGTCACTTTCTTTACCATGCTGCACACTTTCAGAGTTTCATTAAAATTAAAAAAAAAACTTAAAAATCAACATAATTAGTTTAGCTTTACCAGAAAAAAATTTGAGTGACAAGGTCAGGCTCCTGACCTTTCAATAAATTAGAGAAGATTGCCATAAATTGCACAATATAATGAAACACCAATTTGCATATTTGCTGCTATATTAAAAGGGATCAGTTTTAGCTCACAAAGCAGAACAAACAAAAACATGCATTTTAATAACTCAAATTACTCCCAGGAAGTGACCCTCAGCAGAAAGCCTGATTATCACTACTTAATTAGAAGCCTTGGAAATCTAAATCCTCCTTTAAATCCTATTCTGGGTACAGTGAAAGATGAAGCCATGAGTTTTGTCTAAGATTCAATATTTACTCTTTACTAATATGTTTGCTGGAGAGACTTCCCAAGCATTATAAAGACATACGAGAAAAAATTTAATATTCAAAGAAAGAGTGCACAAAACCTGTGTTGGCTTGCAGGTGCAAAGCAATTAACAAGCTGGCATTTACAGTACTTTTAATTAATTAATTAAAAATGCAAAGCTGACTTTCATTTTTTTAAATGTTTGAACATTTTATCCATCAATAATAAAGCAGTACATGCTGCTGGGTGACAACATCTGGTAAATGAAAAAAAGTTAGTCCAGTGTTGAAGCAAGTGAAGAGGGGTTTGGAATTTTCTAGTGCATTCTCATCTCTTCCTTCCCACCCTGCCCCACCCCCACTAAGAATGTTACTAAACTTAGTGTCGAATGAGAGGGGAAATGGCCCATTGCCTACTCTGCGTCAAAAACTGAAAGTGACAATATTTGATGTGACATGGTAACCTTGAATGAGAATGAAAACAACATGGCCTATTACAATTATACTCACCAATGAGGACTTGCCATTCTGTTTTCTTAGGAGAGCAGAGTTGTTTGGAATTGAGGCTACATACCTCCATCTTATTTATAAAGGTTAAAAACATAATTAGCAGAGGGAATTTCAATAATTTGCAAAAGAAGTGGGTAATAGCTTCTAACGTAATGCTTCTGTGACTAATTTTACAGCTGGACGCTGTTCGAACAACGACTTTACTATTCCCCATGAACACATTTTTGGTCAGTACGTATTTAAAAACAACACCATTAATGTAGTTTAATTAAAACATAAATACTACAGTGCTACCTCGGTAGGCATTCACTCAGCTGGAACTAACTGTATTTGCTTAATCTACAATTTTAGATGTATTAGCAAAAATAAATGTTGGTGAATGTAAGAGCCTGATTACATATCTTGGGTAAATTGGTGATAATGAGTCAAGAGACTTTGTGTTCATTCACATATATTAGAATAAGAATCATTATGAAATTAAAGCTAAGATTAATCCTGCTAATGACACCACAGAGCATCTGGGAATAAGATAACCCAGATGTCAGATTCACTGTGCTACTGTGCTGCTATTTGATAGAGTAACCCTTGAAGTGTTCTTCTAAGGCAGATAGCTGCTACCCCCCCAGTCCCACTACTTGAAATGCAAATGAATGACAAGATAGTCTAATAATGAGAGCAGATTCTAGCAGTAAAGAAAATGAATAAATTAAAAAGAAAAAAAAAAAAACACTGCACCACCGATAAGAACAAGCAGCAGGCACCCTGATGTCCTCAATTAGGGTGGATGACATCTGCTGAGCATTTCTCTCTAATAAAGCCCTCACTCGGTATTCCAAAGCACACGATTCTAACACTGTTAACATTTTAATGTCCTGGGCGTGCGTGGTAACATTAATTACAAGATGATTTGGATGACTTCTGAATCTCTTTTATGTCTTCCGCAGAAGAGAACACAGCGTTGCAGCTTTGATATCATAAATAAAATGGGGATGCCTGCCAAGCATGAAAGGTATCCTGAAGTCACTCGCGTCTGCTGTGTTGTCCTGAACCTCTGTAGCCAGGCAAAGAGAATCCTCTGGGCATTTACAGAGGGTCAGCAGCTCTGTGTTTAGGAGGAGGCTATGTGGCTCCCAAGGATTTTTTCCCCCTTATGCTAAAGGTGAACATTTTTGTTGCTGTTTTTAATTCCTAATGAGCTTAAAGTCCAATTAATATTTTTCTAAGCACAGTTTGTCTTCCTAATAGCTATTTTCATGAGCTTTAGCAAATGTCAGCCACACTTTCTTCTTTGCTGGCTGAGAGACGGGGACTTATTCTCCCCTTATTCGACAGACCAAGGCAAAAGTATAGTCATTATAGGGGACCCCAGGCGTGGAGTGAGGCGGTGGGGGGCACATGACAAAAGAGATTTGTTGGGTGTCCTACTACATAACTGACACTGTATCACCATTGCTCTCAGGTAATAATAAAAAATTATTGTTATCTCTATTATATGGAGAAGAAACTGGGACGTGAAGAGGTGATATAATTGATTTGCAAGTTATTAAACATCTAATAAGAAGCAGAACCAGGATATAGATCCTGTGTCTTACTGAGCTCAAAGTCCATGATACCATTATCCTCTTTACTACCCCTGTGGCTGTCACTAGGTTTGTTTCCAGATGTTCTGGGGTCTTGTCCCTTGGGGCACATGATAAGATTATGGTTTTTTGTCCTTGTTTCAAGTTAGCATAGCCATGTAAACCTCTTTGACCAGTAAAATATAAGTGCAAGCTTTAAAAGTCACTAGGTGTTTCACCCTGTCCCTTTCCCTCTGAGGCATAATGGATGTCTCTGTCAGCATGGATCTGAGGACGACTTGGAGCAGAGCTCACAGCCAACCTATAATGGACATGAAGAGTGAGCAAGGGATATACCTTTGCTACTTAAGCCTCTTAGATTCTGAAACTGTTGGTTACTGCATCAGAACCGGAGCCCAGCCTGAGGAATACAATACTATACAATGAGGACAGCCAAGTTCAAGTCTACAAAACCCTCAACTGGCCTTGGGAATGGATGAAGAAAGATGGGAAAAAATAAAAGTGAGAGGGAGATGTGACTTAGAACGTGGCCCAAGAACTAGGAGACTCAGGAGAAAAAGATTGCAATTTAATTAATCCTAGTGGGTGCCATTTACATCATATGTACTAATGGCGCCCCCTAGAGTTTTATAGTGCCCAACCTGCAAGATGATAATCTGAGAACATGGTTTCCCAATCTTTTTACAGATTAAGCCAGAATTGAAGGATATACTAGTTATAGAACTCATAGTTCAACCAATGAGCACAAACCCAGCCCAAGAAGAAGCCTGCTCACTCAAAACATCAGGAACAATTCATCAGCAAATGTAGTAGGGTGCTTTCTTTGGCCAAGAATCAAAATAATCTCAGATGACAGATTACCATCACAAGCTTCATAAAATAAAATGAAATAGTGTGTTACAGTCATAGACAAAGTTGTTTTATCCAAGTGCTAAAGGAAGAAGAAAAAAGACTCTTTCGGCTTTTCATAATTGACTCACTGTGGTAATGATTTGCTGCCACAAGGAAAGATATGTTGGGGAGAAAAGAGAAAATGAGACACAGCAATGAGGCAATACACTAATCTGTAGTGTCCAACCCCCTTTCTTAACGGTATTTCTTTCCTAGCTCTGTTTGGATTAGTCCAGTGAAAAATCCTAATTCTCTGTGCCAACTCACTATCCAAAGGGCCTACAATTTGCCAAAACAACAAATGAGTAGGTTCGAATTCCCAGCCACCAATCAAACCTTAGGATATCCCCTAAGTTTCCAGAGTTAGTGAACTAGATAGAGCACCTACAGAACTAAAGCAACTAATACAACTTCCTGGAACAGATCCAGATTGGATCTCAAGCAAACAAACCACATTCAGCTGCTAACCCGTAGCACTGTCCAATGGATGCATTTGCTCAGGGACCTTTAGAGAGGATTCTTAGAGAGCAAATTGGCCCCTCTATTCAGCAGCCCCAAGTTCTATCTGCCACTTCCACTTAAAAGAATGCTGGTTAGTAAGGGTGAGAATGTCTAAGGAAGTTCTAACCTTGATTAGATGGGAAATCTCTGTAAAAGAAGGTATGCCAAGCAGCTCAGCTATTTCTAAAGACATAGAACTAAGCTACACTTGATCCACATTTATAGTCCAACCCAGCAACTCCCCAATTCAATCGCCAATTTTGTGCTCTGACAAATGAAGTAACTTGATACAAACACTCATGAAGCCTACTCTTTATCACCATGAGGTTTCATTCTATTACCCCTCTGCATGGGCCATTTCTTTCACCAAGAATGCCTTCTACAGGGACTTGATGAACATCTACTCGTCCTTTAAGATACAACTCAAGCATGCTTATGAAGCCTCCTCAGACCCACTCAACCAGAGGTGTGCACGCCCTCCTTGGTTCTCTACCTCTCTATGTCACTGAACTCACTCTATTATAGTAGTAGCATCACCTGTCTGCCTCTTCTCCTAGAATGCAAGGGCCCTGGGGATCCTTGCAGAATGTCTGCATATAGAGCATTCAATCCTTATTGAGTTACCTGAATATTGATAGTGGGAGGCAGATTTAAGATGCTGTGCCATCTTGGAAGATAAATAATGCCCTATTTTTTTTTATCAGGTGTTTAAGTCCTAGCTAAACTATTTCTTCTGATGACAATATAATACTTTTTATCTCCCATTCCTAAGGCTCCTGCATTGCCTTTATACCTTCCAGATAATTTTTTAGTTTCTTAATAAGGTGCCTTTAAATAAGCCTCATCCAATTAGCATTATTTTGTGCCCAGCTATGACAAGATAACTGAAAAATCAATGAAAACAGGCTGAATGGCCTGAGTTCTTATGACTGAGTGGACTCCTAGGTGTCTTTTACAAAGAATAATTTATGGAAACATCCTTTAAATACAGACATTTCCATCTGTTTCACCTTCACTCTTGAGGGGGAATGGAAAGATATTCAGTCTCTTTTCGACCTAATATTTTTAACCTCTTCTTCTCAGTATTCGGAACTCAGTCCCACATCTGAACAATATCTCAGAGGCAGAAGATAAAAAACAACAGTCAATGTATTGTTTGTCAACTCGGTGCCAGGCACTGTGTTAGGGATTTCAAAAACTCAACAAACTTAGTCTGGTGGTAAAAAAGAGATAAAAGACACTTTAAAAGTAAATATTAAATAGAGATGCAATCACTACCTGAGTGGAAGGATATGGGGGACAGATGAGGTGACATTTACATTCAGTTACAAGAGAAAGTGGGGGAAGAAAGACTAGGCAGATGATCAAGGAAAAAGAAAGACAAGAGAGATAAAAGAGATTCTAAGTGACATGTCACATCTGGAACGGTGACACCAGAGGATGTGGTGGCAGATGAGGTGGGAAAGGCAAGTGAGAGCCGTGATGGAGGGGTCTTGCGTGTCATGCTGAAAAGTTTGACTTTACGGATAATGGGGATCATCTAAAGTTTGAAAGAAGGGGGTGACGTAGCCTGTATTTTGAAAGGGTATTTTTAAAGGATATTGGAGAGAGGGGGACAATTTGAGGGATCATTAAGAATCCTTTGCAGAATTTCTAAATAAATAAGTTATTAGGGTTTTATTATTTTCTAATCACAATAACAACAAATTGATTGTGTAGGTAATGGTTTGATTCAACAGAAAAGGTAAGTACTAAATTGGATCCAAAATGGCTATCAAATTGAATCTTAAAAGGAAATTTTAGCTCTTTAGCTTTAAAAAGTTATAAACACTAAGCTCGATGCCAAAGGCAGATAAGGCCCCCAGCAAAGCAAGGGTAGAGAAGAGTAAACAATCAGATTGCAGTAGGCATGCCCTCACAGAGGTCTGCACATGAGAAGACAGTTGAGAAAAGGAAGAGACTGAAGAAATAGGGAGAGTCCGATGGTTTCACAAAGGCGAACAGAGATGGGTTGTGAAGTGTGACTAGGAGTTGCTCAGCTGAATAAAGTGAGAAGAAAACCGTTCCTGATTGAAAGGAGAAAAAGGCCACAACTGTAGCAACAAAAGTCTAAATCAGAGAAGAGACGTCTAACCTTCCTGACATCAATCCTGAGGTTTATGAATAATCTCCACAAAAATCTCTTTCCTGTAATGAGCTTTCGTGAATCTGCCATCCATGACTTTATCTTTATCCCTTTAAAAAGTCATTTCTATTTTCACTGTTGGGGATTATGAACTCTGTGCTTATTATTAACTGCTTCTCATTCAACTGAAATTCACTTCATTTCAGTTTTAAGAAATGTGTCTACTAGTCCTTTCCAAGATTCGTCGATAAGTTCATGTCACTTCTATTGATATTCCTCATCCTTCGATGTTAGAGAATCTTAACTATTTTTTTGTCTGGCTTTGTATTTATTTTCTCTCATCCCAGCTCCAGGATCATTTGGGCCAAAGAATTTTACTCCATCCACTCTAATCATCTGGAAACTTACTTTAATGAAATATGAACATCTCTCCACCCATCGCCCCAACACCTCTGCCACTTCGCCCCAGTCACTGGCTATTGTTCCTTGTTACAATGCCTGTTGGCATATCAGGCATTTTAATCTGCACGTTAGCTTTTCTATATATCATGTACAGAATTCAGTCCGAGAGTTCTAGAGAAAAAGGACCCCAAAGACCATATTAAATGTGGCATCATAAACCTGAACTTTTAATTATTTGACCTGCTCCTTTGTGCTCAGAATTATTTCCCAATATTTCTGTAACTACTCTCAGCAAGCCAGCTGCACAGTAACTCTTGTTTAACCACGGTTGGTTCTTTACTGCCTCTCTTCCTTCCTTCCTTGGGTCAGAGAGCTCCTTCAATAAAAGTGATTGTCTCAGAGGAAACTTAAACCCCACTGCCTCCCTCCAGCGCTGCACTTAGTGCTGTGTGTTTAACGACACCTCGGGGATTGCACTTAAATCCTGGGAAATCTTTCAGCAGCAACACACTGGCAACAGGAAACTCTCCATCCCCTGAGATCTCAGAAACAGGACGAGCTGGAGCAGTAGGTTGTCTGAGAGTGAGTAGATGTCCAGAGAATGAGAAACTACTCGCAAAGAGAACAGAGCAGAGATGACCTGCAGACTCTCCCTCCACACCCGACGGCTGGACCAGGCACAAAGGTCACCCAAAGGTCTGGGATTTCCGGAATGAAACGAAAAGACATAGTCTTAGGAAGATACAAGTGGTCTGCAAAGCCTTGTATTTTCATCCCCGCCCACAATCAAGATCTTATTTATACCACCTCAAAGAAGAAATTTCGGCAATTTTTAAAGATCTTTTCTCTAAAGGAGATTTGCCAGCACACACAAGCATGCACAAACACACAGACACACAGACACACACACACACACACACACTCACCATCTCTCAGTCTAAGATTTAATAAACTTCACTGGGGGCTTCTTGGTTGCCCCTACTCAATTTATCTTTTCTGGCCAAAGCTGAAACCCACTACAGTTTTGCTGTCCCCTCACTGTAGAAGAAAAGAGTTGGTCATTCTTCATGAAAAAATTTTGCACACATTATTTCTGTAAATATGTATAAATTTTTGAAAACAAAGCCCAGAAGCAACCCCAGAAAACATCATTATAATCACCTCTTAGATTGAGCCTCATGAAATCAAGGTGCTTTCTTCACCCTGCGAACATTTGCTGCACTGGCTCTGCTCAAAAACAGTGCTGGATATGGCATTACTATCATTGCATGTTAAATAACCAGGTTCTTGATGAGGCTTTTAAAAAGCTCTTATTAAGTCTTATTACAAATGAGTCACTGATTACTGGCGACAATTCTTTGGTCTGCAAAGCAAATATTAAAGAAGAAATTAATAGAAAAGTCTTCTTTTAGAGATTACACTTAATAATAGACTAGTAGGCACTGGCTGCAGTGATCTATCATGACAAAAGGGAAAACTTTTGTGTTGCAAAGAAATAAAAGATTCATTTTTTACACCCTTTCAAGCCAGAAAACCACCTGATGTGTATTTAGACTCTGTTCTGGTAAGTTCAAGGACGTAAACAAGTGATAAACCAAATAAACATTTTGTCTTCCAAACTCCATTTCACATTTTACCACCTGAGATACCAAGGCTTAACAAAAGGCAGTTTTGATCTGAAAGAACAAAAAGAAAGATGTACTGGGATGTGTAAGATGGATCCAGTCTGCTTAACTGTAGCAGAGGTGGCAAAATGCTCTGTTCCACTGCAATGTCATTTTATTGCCCCATGTGCAAAGTGAAAGCAATATCTCACATCTCTGTTACTTTGGGATGTTTTAGAATTTTCCCAGTTTTCCACTCCATGTCAGAGTTTAAGGTCTCCTTCAAACTTCTCTTTTAAAGTTCAATCTAGTTAGGTCTCTGACTTCTCGGTCAAATGCATGAAGAAAGCCTTTGTGTACTGATACTTGGCTTACTTAGGAATTTAATAAATAAGAAAAGATGTCCAGCTGAAAAAAAAAATCACTGAAAATTATATTTCTACATTAAAGAAACTGATATAATAAGATTCAGCAGTGCAAAATATTTGCTTTGATTTGGAGCAGTTCGTAGTCTTTCCCCACCTCTCTTTAATGTCATGAGCATGGAAATACAGGCCAGCCTCACTTCCTTAAGGAACTCTGACTAATCCTGTTTGATCTCACAATGGAACTTTGGTAGAATTTGGCCACAGTGCCAACCTAAAGTAAATTAATTATCTCTCTGTCAGCTTTTAAATTTTAAATGAGAAGTCGGTTTTCAGTCAATATTGCATCTTTCTCGTCACAGAGGTGATAGAGTCCATCTGTTCATCCCTGATTTCACACTTGTGCTGATTGCAAAGCTGTTTCGATGTTTCACCTTCCAATGACATGCTTTGATTTCCACCATCCATTCTCCAAAAGTTTATAGAGCATCAACTCTATGTCTAGTTGATAAGGAACCCAAAGATAAGGAAGTTAAATATCTGTCCTCGGACTAGTCACAGTTTAACACCAAATGCCAAAGAGACTGAATTAGGATGCCTTCCTAATTTATAAATATATAGCAATGACTTGGATGCTGAACACTGACTCAGTTTCCTCAAAAGGAACATCATCTTTTCATCTTTTTGATCCCAAAGTTTCAGATGTGGGCCTGTCACTCAACCTCACAAAGCTATTGTTAAATACTAGGAATCCATTGACTATAAAAAGACATGAAAAGAAAGCTCAGAAATTCTCTGCCTGACTTCAGAACTTACACCTCACGATGGCTCAAACACAGTAAGTTTTACTTTCCTCATTCCTGCCCCATCCCATCCCAAGATTACCATTCCAGGTCATGTAATTTTTAAAGCCAAACACTACTCAGAACCAAATGTAAAACTTTCTGGAGAATAATGAGAACTAGATGGCTCATATCTTTGGCTTCCTTCAACAATTTGTTTTCATAACGTATTATCAGCACACTTTCCATTTCTTTGATAACCATTAAAATACCGGTGTTCTTTCCTAATACTTGTTTTTCAGAAGGGCAAAACAAAACACAGGGCACTTAAATGAAATAAATGAAGACTTACCCTGCCACCACTACTACCACTGCCTACTGCTATTTGGAGAAGGAAGACAAACAATTTTTTATACTTCGATATTTCTTTAGAAGATAGTATTGGTTGTTAATTATTGCCAGAACGGGATGCTACAATGTATCTATTCCAACCATATAGTTATTATATTTAGCAGCACTGGCCCAGTTCTTATCTGATTCATAAATATTAACCTCCAGCAACAAGTAGCAGTAGTCACTTACGCCGGTGTACGTTACGCTGCAGTTTATCTTGGGGGCTATGAAGTACTGGGACACAGGAATGCTAAGGCTGAGCATACTACCACTGTTTGATGTGTTTTCTTAAAGGTAAAGTCAGGCATCTAGTTAAACCTATTTCGACATGTTCCCAGACTAGCCTTACTCAATGGAGTAAAACTCTAGGCCCTTGACCATACCTTTGTTTTGACGTTAGGACAGATTTGAAACTATTTTCTGAGTTGAAATCTGGACCTATCTGTAGATCCAGATTCCAGAACTCTCTTGGTTCATCTTAAAGCAGAGACAGAGCCTTTCTCTCCAGGCAGCCTTCCTTACTCAACTTCCACAAATTATCCCTTTTTTAATTGTTGAGATGGACGTAACTATTTATGTGACACTATATACCAGCTGTGCATTCTTGATAGTACATCTTATCAAAAATGTCAACTAAAGGAAATGATATTTGGAGAGAGTCGATACATTCCTCTAGCATCTCAAAGTTCTATTTCTGGGTTAAGCCAGGTCACAGAGAGCTGGGTACTTGGACGGCACTGTTTCAGCTGGCTGTGGCAAAATGTTTTTACTGAAACTGCAATTTGGCAAGATGCGACTGGCCTATTTTCAGGGATTGAATTTAGGTAGTATGGATATCTTTGAAAAAAAGATTTGAGAAATAGTTTGATAATAAAAATCTCTTGGTCTCGGTAACTGACTGGATATGGCCAATGAAGAGGAAAAGAGTAAGGAAAACCTGATTTCTGGCATGAATTATCTGATGGATGATGGTACATTCAACATTAATGGCTGAGGCTCAGATGAGACAATTCAGTCTGAAGTGTGGTGAGACATTCGAGTACTTCTGTTTAGCACACATTTGAATACATAGGTCAGAGGTCAAAAAGCCAGTTAGTATTAGAGCAATAGACCAGCATGAGAAAATCTGGGCAACATCAATGGTTAAGACACAAGCATAGGAAGAAGAAACAAGGAGGCTATTTAAAAAAGAAAACTTAATGACACGTAAACTACAATATCAATATTCCTAAATAAGAAATCATTTGATACCAAATGGCATGAAATTAATAGTGACCATTAAACCTGGAAATAAGAGAGCTTGGCAATTTCACTGAATTTAGGAGTAAGCAAAAGATTCATTCATGACAGTCAGGTTAGTTTCCACCAAATACAGATATTTTTATTGACTTCTACCTTGATGTGAACATTTCAATGAAGAGGGAAAAAGCTATATTGTTTGATCAAAAGAAAACTATGACTTCAAAGTGGACATCTGCTCACTTGCTATTCAAGGAAAAATATCTGCATAAACATACAACAAATTATTAACAGTAACTACCTCAGTGGGTTAAAAGAGACTTCCTTTTTCTTGTACATTTTTGTAGTTTTGAAGTTCTTCTAATAATCGAGCATTTTTTAGCAGGAAAAATGTTAAAAGAAAACAAAGTGAACTCCAATATATCTTTCTAATAAATTTTTATTCTCTTTCTCTGTCATCTTCAATCTTTACCACCAATTTAAGGCAAGCTGCTTTCTTTTTACCTGTCTGTGTTGGACCAATTAATGCCAAAAAAAACTCCTCAGATTTAAGAAGAAAACTGTGATCTCCCATGTAAGAAACTAGAACACAGTCCATGCTTTGGCAGGCCTACTGGTTCTCTACAGGAGATTACTCGACAGAAATGGAAAGCAGGCTCCTGGTGAATCCACTACCTGTCACCCACAGGCAGCCCTGGCCCTGAAAGCCCTCTAGCCAAGGAGAAATGAAGTTTTGTGTCTATATCCACAGACTCCTTTTCTCCACCTCAGTCTCTCCTGAGGTCATTCCTTCATGCTGTGCTCTAAACTTACAGCTCTGCAGAGACCATATCTGGGACTGAAAGGTCAGTCCACCTGAATCAAGAGAGCATCTGATTGGGGGAGAGGACTGTTAGTTTCACATTTGCAGATAGAAACTTACCCCCTGTTGCTCACACTGATGAACCTAATGGTTTCCTGGCATGCCAAGGTTCACAGCCATCTGCTCTGCTGGCAGCATGCCCACACTGACGATAGTGTGACATGTTCAGATGGGGGTGGTGTGCATAGCAACTAAAGAGAGGTTTAGAAAGTAGGCCCGGTGAATGCAGTCAATAATGCCTTATTTGCAGAAAGACCTCCTGATAGCTAGCAAAGCCCAACGAAGAACACATGACATGCTGCATTACAAGGCAGCATGCCTACCAACAATTGGCACAATAGCATCAAGGCTGGTTTTTATTCTGCATCCCTTTTTCCGATTGGTCATGAGATGTGGAATTACGAGATTTTATTTTAATTACGAGCAATTACTTTAAAACAATAGTTATTATTCAAGACTCAGCTCTCAAGCGTGAGGACCCAGTAATTGAGTGGCTAGGTTAGAATCTTCTCTCTCTCTCTTCTCCCACCTCTTGTTCATGAACTGTGTGATCTTAGGCAAGCTATTCTGCAGATCTGTTTCTTAGTTTACTCATGTATAAAATGGGCATGTATACCATGCCTGGAACACAGGAAGTGCCACATAAGCATTGGCCATTATCATTGTCTTCCATGAAGCGTTCTCAGCCCACCCCAGAACAAGATGGCATACTCTCTCTCTCTGAATTTCTTTAGCACATGTTATCAGTCCCACACGCATTTAGCCTTGGGACATGTTTTATCTTCCCAACTGTGCTCCTAATAGGAACTCCTTAAGTGTTTGATCATGATAGTAATGTAAGCATGAATGTAAGGCACTGACCTGAGTGACCACACAAATGAATGTTCCAGACTACAAGTACAGATGTGGGCAGATAGTAGATTACCTCTATTTACCATGCCTACTATATGGGGCACTGTGCTAGTTTCCATACGTATTCTTTTTCATTTACTGTCATATTAACCTTATGAATTAGGTCATTGTTTTTGGTTTTTACAGGTGAGGAAACTCAAGCTAAGAGAGGTTCAGTAACTCAGCTTATATGGCCTGCAAAGCATTTTAAGATTCCTTCTCAGGCAACCTGACGCTAGGGCCAAAGCTAAGCCGCCATGCTGTTCGACCTTGAACAACTAAATGAACTGAGCCTTAGTCTCCTTAGCTGCAAAACAGGGTGATAGTAGTGCCTCTTCAAATTGCAATGAGGATTAAATGAGGCTAATCATGTGAAGCGCCCAACCCAGCACCCAATATGTGCTCACCACGTACTCACAAGCATTGGGTGTTCGAAGTGCCGCAGTATCAAACACTGCAGTTGGAAAAGAAACTTCAGTTAGTCTGCCTCCAGAGTCTATACCCTTAACTCCTGTCCTGGAATGCCAATTGCACACAGACCTAAAAAAATACATAAAGAAACCCAAAACCTCTAACTCTAGGACAGATTTCCTGGCACTTCTGAAAGGAGGCTTCATTCTTAAACTACCGAGTCTGCAGCACATTTCTCACGAAAGAGTTTGTGGGCACACACTTGGGAAGGGTGTCCTCTCTGAGACACAGCCCAGCCTCCTGGGTGAGGACTTCATGTGGGACCACCAGGAGCAAGAATGAGATTCACAATACTCACATCTCCTTCCCTTCAGGCGGGGCTCCAGCTCCAGAGGAGATCTTGCCAAAACCTGGGCTGGCTTCTGTGGAACCAGCACAGCCCAGAGTCACACTGTGTGAAGTAACATTACCTATGTCCCTTTCCCCAGGCTACAGCATGGGCTCTGGCTCAGACATCCCTCCTGTGCTCCTTGGCCATTTACCAACTCTTTTTTAACTTCGAGATTTGTTTTTTTTTTTTAACCTGTGAAAATGGGTTAGAAATAGTGACTCATAGAGCTAGAGTAAAGATCAAAATGAACTGACATCTTTGAAAATGCCGGGTCCACAGTAGGCATTCAATATTTTACTTATAAACATGTTTACAAATATGTTAATTAAGAAGACACAGTTCTAACGGCTTTACAAGTACAAACTATTTGATCCTCATAATAACCCTATTGAGATAAGTATTACTTTTATCCTTATTTACAGATAAGGACAGGGGATGTGGAGAGGCTAAATAACTTTCCCAAGGTTACACAGCTAGTAAATGACAAAACTGAGATTAGAATTTCGGCGGATTTCATATTTTTAACCACTGCTCTGAGTATCAATCCTTCTTTCTTCCCCTCCATTGCTAATTTTTCTCTTTGACCCTTTATGCCAAATGTATTGTCCCAACAGTCTTTCCCAACAGTGTTATGTCAGGAGCCTGAATCACTTCTCCACAACTGTATAACAAGGGCAGCTGTAGAGAGAAATGATGTTAGAGTTTTTAACAAAGCCCTTCATGACACAGCCCCTACTTAACTCTCCAGTTTCCATAATTCCACAAAAACCCTCTGCTCCAAATAAATGCGACTGCTTATAATTCCCAAACATGCAGTCCTGTCTTCTGCTTCTGTTACATCACACGTGCTGTTCCCTCTGTCTGAAACTCCTTTCTCCCCGCCTCCAATCTCTCCCTCCTCTTCTAACTCCTATGACTTCGTTCATGCATCACTTTACCAGGCAAGTCTTCCCTGATCCTTAGGCATTTAGATGCCCATTCACCATGATTCCATAATATCCAGGGAGGATCTTCCATCAAAGCCTTTGTCACACTGGACCACAGTAATGAATTGACCCTCTTGTTGCTTGTACTTGACTATGAGTTTTTGAAGCCAGGGACTGTGTTTTATTTATCTCTATATCTCTGGTACACTGTACCTGTCATAGAGTAGGTGTTCAATATATGTCTGTTCCATGAATGAACAAAGATTTAGGCCATTGAAATTCTCTTTCTGCCCTCCAACTTCTGTATCTCTCACTTTGACCACAGACATATATTATCTGGACAGAGAGGCAGAGAAAGCAGCAGAAAGTTCAAAAATAAACTTCAAACACTTGAAGAGGAAATGGTGAGGAGAACAAGCTATGGATCACTTTAGCTTGCCAATTGCTCACATTCTCTGAGATTACCAAAAACATTTATTAAAACCACATAAGTCTAAACAAAAATTTAGCATTTATTTGATCAGTTGCTTATAATCTAAGAATTATTATTCACCAAATCTAATAAGTTAGATTACTTCTGTTTGATCTTTTTCAAAGAGAGACAATGCTTTCTACTAGAGAATTGCATTATAATTCTGAAAAATATGCAAATATTAATATCAAGTATGTTCTGAGTAATGAATAAAACAGGGTTGGCCCTGGAGCAATTGAAAGCACTGTTTAAGTTATTCTTTTTTTTTTTTCTTTTTGCAAAAGAATGCTAGTTAATAAAACCCCATAAAACATATAAAATAAAATGAAAGTGTTCAAAATCTCCCAAATTGATTCCCCTAAAGTGAGGAAAAGATCCAGTGGGTTCTAGCAGTCATTGTTTGAATGTCAGCACAAAGATCTAAAGAATACAAAAATTTAAAAACTCTGCTTGTATGCTTTCCTTATGCATTTCTGCTTTCAGGTTTTCTCTGGCCTGTCTGAGAAAAAATATTTGTTACTAAATTACCTTGTACAACAATTATAATGTTAAAAAAAATTAGTTCTGCATACATGGTCATCAGAAGCCCAATATAACACCTCAAAGGTACATTTTTAAAGCTACTTTTTAATAACTTATCTAAACGTAAATTGGAACAGAAAGAGCAAGTGTGTTTTTCAATGTCATAAGAACCCAAATATAATTAGCACTGTCACCTAGAAAACATGTCACCACTAAGAAAAATTTATATCAAGATTTCAAAATACAAATTCGATGTGTACATGTGCCTATATGTGTATGTTTGTGGGTATAAATTTCTATTGGAACTGTTTGAACAGTTCCTTTAAGCAATAAGTCATCATAAGTCAAAAAGGGTACTTAATGCCAATTTAAGATAATGCCATCTCCTCCAACATCGGCTTCCATAGCAATTCTCCTATTAACAAATGGTAGGTTGTAGTTTGGTAATTGGCTGTCATATCTAATCTTTATTAAGAACTGTATATCCCAGATGTCTCCACTATACGTTCAGCTCCATGTTGGAAAATCAAAGAAGAGGTTTTATCCCGACACTGATGGAATAATGATGAGAACCAAGCAATGGCTGACTCTCTTGCCCCTGAAAATCCAAGATGAGGCACTTTTTGGGTCTTAAACCTCACCCAGTAGACCAGCCTCTGGGCACACTCTCTGGGATGTGAAAAGCATTATTTCCCGAGCATCACCTTTGTTGTCCTCAAAGCCCTGATCAAAGGAAGCCCATCTTCCATAAGATTGGCCTCTCTTACCAGCTCTTACAGTCATCCACAGCACTCTGCAGGGCTCACTCCTTAGAAGAGACTCCGGGTGAAATAGGATGAGATAGATAGGACCAACCCGGAAATAGATGCGATTGGAGAGGTTAAAAAAAAAAAAAAAGAGGGCTGATAAATCAATAACTATATTTATGTTTTAGTTGGTTACAATAACAAATAATTTAATATAATAATATGTGCATTTACAAGGCTAGGTGGTAGAAGCTCTGGGTTAAGGGTGGCTTCCGCAAACCTGTTATAATACCTAACTAAAAACAATTCATATTTATTAATGGAATAAATCCCTAAAATTCCTTTCTAAAGGCTTATCAAACCAAATTGGGTCCCAGCCCAACAAATCGAATTAGAAATCCATGTAAAGCTGCTAACGGAGTTATTAAAGTGATCTGTTTGGGTATTCCCAGTTCTCTGGGAAATCTTCTATTTGGACATTTAGTCAAATGCTGCCCTCTAGTGAAGAAACTCTTTAAAAGGTTCCAGCAGGCCCTGGGAAGAGAAAGCATTCAAGGCTTCAATAAAAGTGACCTGAAAAACATAATCAAATAGAACCTTCAACAAGAAACCACAGTTATCTTAGATTAAAATATCCATTTCATTTCTACTTTGTTGATAAAGCCTAAATTTTCTTTCTTAAATTGTTAAAAATGGTAAATGTTAAAATTACAGAGGTAGGGTAGCTTTACTAGTGTGACATTTAGGTATTTTAGGCTCTAACATTTGATAATCTAGTAATAGTAATTGATGTTGAAGTTTGATGTGTTTATCTCCTTTAGCTGGTGGTGCAGCTAAAGAATTTAAATTAAATTAAATGGGTGATAATATGGCTTCCCACACTGTCAATATAAAAAACCAAACTACAGAAGTAGTGATGGATATTCTACCAGATGTTTGTGTTAATAAGAATTTTTTTACTTCTAGGAATTCATTTTGCCATAACGGTCAAAAATTATAATGTTCTTAAATAATACAGGAGTATGGCTATCTCTTGGAATAGAAAATTCAACTAGAAAATTCAACTAGTCGCTTCTATTTTAGAAGAGGGAAAAAAGGGAAAATCTTTACTTTCAAACTTCTTCACAGAATTTTAATACTTTTTATTCATTTAGAAGTAACAGGCATTTAGCATTTTTAAATTATATGCTAAACTTTGTAAATCCTGCCAGTGCAAATCTCCTCCTATGACACAATCTTCCTAATAGAGCACTCATTTATTCATTCATCTTCTATGTCTATTCAGGAACCTTTATGACTGCCTACTCTGTACCCACACTCTGCTAGTCACATGGGATAAAATGGTGAAAAGGATGGACCTAGTTCTAAAGCTTATGGCTCCTACAGCTGAGTGGGGAAGGCAGACATGTAATCAAATCATTATGAAACGTTGTCACAAATGCTTAAGATGAGGATGGGCACGAGGCTTTCTGGGAACACGTAGGAGAGACATCTGATCCAATATTAGGAAGGCAGGAATGCTCTGCTCCCAAAGGAAGAAAGGTATGAGTTTTGATAAGGCTCAATAGCCATCGAAAGCCCTCTGAAGGTAGTGCTAGCCAGAGAGGCAAATTTCTTTCTGCACAAGCAGTTCCAGCAGGACTGTGACACTGACAGTTTTGTGCTTTCACTAATACATCATTCTCAATTAGATATACAGTGACGGTAGTTCCACAGTCAGCACCAGCCACATACTGATATTTGAATTAATTCTTTCCATTAATTTAAAGAGAAACATTTTTATTTTAGTAAATTTACTTAACAGAAAATTTTGTTCTCTTTTCTTAATTTCGAACACATCCACAGCACATTATGCCTCTCTTTTTCTGGAAAAACAAGAAAACTAAAATGAAATCTTTTATAATTTTGTAATTATGAGCTGTGGTACAGCTGCTAGCACCTCATGCAATCTTTGGCAAGTCGTACATCCATGGTCTAAGACCCCTTTAGTTCAAATATTCTGTAAGTCGATGAGCAGCACTGTATACAAAAATTAGACTTCCTTTCAAAGTGTTGTATTCACTGTTGAGTGTTATTGACTCTCAGCTTCTCATCTCCCAATTTACCATGGTCATCTCGGTATGTAGGAGAAAAATTCTTTCTTGAGAAATATTTAATCTTATTCTTTATGATCAAATGCTTTAGTCATTAAAAAATAAAATAGATATTGAAGTTTTAGGGAGAAAGCATACTAAGGTCTTGGTCCTGGATAAAAATGTCAGCAATATATCGAGAACACACCTCTATAAGGAGAATTAAGTTAGAGAAACTTGCTGTGTAAGAGGTTTTTAACATTTTCTCTGAGCTTAATTGTGCACGAGGAAAATTTTGTTGGGATTTTTGGTATTTGTCTGTTATAATATCTGTTCTATAAACAGTAACTTCTTAATGAATATTTTAAAACATTTGAAAACAAAAATTAAAAATATATATATGTATACATATATATATAATATATATATATGTCTTGAGAAGAGAAGTATAAAGTATTCTCCACTCAAACTGTATATAAGTGGGCTAACAATTTTTAGATGGTACTCCATGTTTTGAAAAGAGAAAAGCTGTATAAAGCAGAGGCAAGATCTTACAAAAAGAATTAAGAAACCTGGCTTCTATCTGAGAATGTAACAACCCTTAGCCAAGTCACTTAATCTCTCTGTGTTTGGATATCCTCACTCGTCCTGCCTCATATGTATCACTGGGTTTATGTAAGGATCCCATGAGCTAATCTTTGTGACTGTCCATTGAAAACAACCTAAATATTCACCAAAAGGGAAAAGGATAAACAAAATGTGGTATACTCATATAATAAAATACCACACAGAAGAATAAAAGGAATAACCTGGAGATAGATTAGATATTTTTATGTATCAACATGGATAGATCTCAAAAAATTATAATATTGAGTAAAAAATGCAAGATAAAAAATGATATACTACTTATATTTTTAAAAAAGCACTCCAAACAGTACTATATGTTGTCTATGGAGGGCATATATATACACATATATTATTTAACTTTTTAAAAAACGAACAATAGTTATCCCTCGACAGAGAGGGAAAGAAACGAAACAGGGTTAGAAAGAACTTTAGCCAATTGCATAATTATTCTAAGAGACTGGAAGCAAAAATAACAAACAGTTAACCATTAGTTTTGCGTGGAGGGAATAAAGGTATACTCCCTTTATTCTCTGTATTCTCCTCTATCGTTTAGATTTCTCTTTAAAATTATTTACAGCTAACAAAAGTAAATAGCAAGAGTAAAGCATCTTGGTAAAAGGTTAAAATAGGTCTGGCGCAATGACTCATGGATCCCTTCAATCTTTGTTTTACATTATTCATTGGCAGATTAATATCAGAGTCATTTGATCATAGAGTCAACCTATATTGCATAGGGAATGCAGGCAAATATCTGCACGAATAGGTCCCGAGGTGTAAAGGCAGACATGCATTCTCCTAAAAGAAAATTTTTTGATATACACAATTTCAATCCCAAACAACCTGAAGTTTTTCATTCGATACCAGTTAAAGATCCTGTTCCTGATCTCTGTCTTCAAATCTTCAAATAAAATCGCAACTTCCATAATTTTTTTTTAAAGCAGGGGTCAACTAAATCACATCATGCTCTGAGTATTTATGTCAGTTCAACATGTTTTTCTCAGTGCACCTCCCCAAACATTTAAAAAATTGACTGGAATCCCTAATTTCAAATTCCAGATCCCTGGTCTTATAGAACCAAGGTGGAAAATATGGGATTTGTCTTGTTCAATAGAAATAACTTAAGATGTAAACAGATTGTTCACATAAAATGAAATACAAATAGCCATTAAATATCTTTTCAAATGCTTACCTCATCTTATAATGGGAAAAATGCGGTTTAAAACTATACCGAAATATCTTCCTTTTTTACCTATTATGCTGTAAAAATCTTTAAATTTGATAGTCCACTTAATGCATGATCAAGGTGCGGGAAAAGAGGCACTCTCATCTAATACTGGAGGGAGTTTAGATCGGTATAACATCTCTGGAAGATAACTTGGTAATATCCACCAGAATTACAAGTGTACATTTCTTTTGACCAGCAAGTACATTTCTAGGAATGTACCCTATAGATATTTTTTGCATATATGTGATATGGCACATGTACCAGGCTAGCCTTGTTGCAGTGTTTTTAACTGAAAACTATTGGAAATATATTAAATTTTCATCTGTTGAAAACTAGATTATTTTTAGTACAATTTTAATGGAATAGTGCTGCCCCCCAAAAAGGAGGAAGCTCCTAGAATTTGAAATAGAAAATCTCCAAGATCAATTATTAAGAGAAACAAACCAAAGAGCAGGATAATGTGTGAGGAACGCTACCATTTGCATCAAAGGGGAAAGACAACATGGGCAAAGGATATTTCTGAAAAAAGAGACAAGTGAATACTAATATGGGTCACTTCTGGGAAGGAAAACAGATGTGGGCATTTGGAGGATTGCAGTGAAAGGTAGACTTTTTACTATATATTACTTTTTGAATTTTGAACTGTGTGAATTGTGGTGCTTTTTTAAAATAAAATAAAATTTTAGGTGATTACATAATTTTAGCGATAATGGTGGAAAGATGTCTAAATTTTAATAGATGGCTCTAATAAATATAAAGAATAACCTCCACTAGCCCCAAAAAAAAACATGAAAAGAAGAATTGCATCTCAAGGAAAAGCTAAAAAGAAAAACTTCCTCGGAGCGTGAGCTAGTTTTGTCAGTTTTAGAAAATTATCTCACCTGAAGCTACCATACAAAAATCAAGCCAGATTATCTTAAAACTGCACCTATTTCAAGATACTAAGCCAACTTTTGCTAAATGAAGCCTGAATTCAAATGTGTAACATAGCTTAAAAATCCAATAGTATCTTTTCCTACCTGGTTTTAAATTTGATTGTGAAACTCAGCAGGTGTTACATAAAACACAAAAGCTATTTTCCTTTTTTGCAAAGCAAAAATTCATCTTCTTAGCTCAACATCTGTCATGTAGAACCACCAGCTAAATCTAAACAATGTGAGCTGCATGTTTCAAGTAGGTGAAATCCAGCATATACGAGCATAAGCCACATAACTGCTCGTCATGTAGCGACAGGAATTGAAATTTTATCATAAGTAGCCCTAAGGGAAGTTGTTCACCTTAGCAGATAGTTACTGCTAATTTGCATCTGATTATTGGTTTATGCTTTATTTTAGCCCATTAACAGGAAGGCTATTAGTAGGTTAAGAATTTTGCAAAAAGACGCAATTGTCTCTTTGAACTAGAAAACTCAAAGTGAGTATTTCTGGTTCTTAGCATTATATTTGACTATGTTTTTATATAGAGGAATTGATTACTTTTCAAATGTCTGCGTTATTCTGCTATGTTATTGTTATTTTCAATTTTTTCAGATGCATCACCACCCAGAAATTCATCATTCAGTAAGTACTGAGGATCCCAAAATTATGAGCACTGCCTCCTGGTTCTGCCTTCTGCAAGGGTTCCAGCCACTCTGCATGGGGGCCGCTCAGCCACTTCTATGCTCTGCCAAGTTGTTTGACAATCGCTTGCTGGATCAGGGCAGTTGAGTTTTTCTTCTGCTCCGAAGAGCAATCAGTTCTCATTTCTCTTACAAAGAAATTTCTCTTTCTTTGTGAAATTCCAGGCAGAAAACCCTTCCCAGTGTCTCCCTGAGAAGCCTAGTACAGAAAGGGAATGGCCTCTCTATGAATTAATCAGTATTGACCTGACAGAATGAATAGAGGAAAAGAGAAGACTTTTACCAATTGACCTCAGTGTCACAGAAGTAAATATATGTAAAAGAAAAAAAGGAAAAGAAGAAAAATTGCAATTTCCAATAAATGAGATTTTTCTATAATTTACAATATATAATGCCCTAGAATTATAATGACCATTTCCCAAACAGGCTATTCTTTTAAAGATATAAAAAGACTTAAAAAAAAATCCACCAAATGGATACCCACACACCTTGAGAGTTACCCACACACCTGGAGAGTTACCCCACAGAGCTGGCTTTGCAGTCGGCTTTTAGTTAGGATGAAAATACTGCTTCATCTGGGCTGGTTTATCTATCCCATAGGACTTCAAAATCGAGTTTCACAACCAGTCTTTCCCACAAGCTCCCACCCGACCGCTTCCTCACTCACGTGTACGTCACGATTTCCCTGATTGATGCACCTGGCAGACTGGAGCCACCTATGATAATAACTGTGACACTCACTTTTCTTCTTCCGAAGTTGTAGATTCATTAAAAAAGCAAGCATTGCTTCTTGCTAGAGAACCAAGTTGACTCACATTGAATGTTTCTATTTCTTAGTTACAAATGACAAATATAAATTACATTTACACACACAAAAACACATCTACACCCTTTGCAAATTTTACAAATCTGTGGTCTACTCATGGGTGGCCACCCAAACCGATAGCCATACATAGGCTGCTACTTAAAGTGTACACTTAAAAGGTACAATCTGCATTTGAAGAAATGAATCTTTTCAATGTTTATTGATTGCCTTTGTAGCTTTTTCCCTTTTTTAAATAAAATTACCCCATGATTCATGTTAGTTTTCTTTTCTTAGTGTTCACTTTTTGAAACAAGCTGGAGCTCTGTATACACAATTGTATTCCACACCTATGCTTCTCCCTTGCCACCGACCTGGGTTAAAAATGGCCAACCTGACTTTCAATTTGGTTAAACAAAATAAATAAATAAATAAAATGTCCCAGGTTAAGACCGGGCATTCCAAGTTTCAGCCCAGAGTGATTTTGTACGGCCAAGTTATAAACCCCTGAAAATAGGAAACTAATGCCATGAGGATTTAAAATAATAGAAAATGTTTCACATAATATAAATCCATAAGCAGTGTATTATGTTTAAGTCTTAATATCTACATACTTGGATTATCTTATATCTTGACAATCACACAAAGTAATCTCGCTCCCTCACCCCCTTCCTTTGACTCTGGGTTTCATTCCTATGTATTAACAATGCTCTGGGCCATAAAATACTGTATTAATATTAGTTTGTCACAGCAGACTAAATTTAGAACAACTCATTAATATGGGAGAGTTAAAGGCAGTCAGCCAAGAGTACCAGCGACTATAAGCTCTTAAGGCTATAAGTTATGCAGATATGCCACTTGAACTGGAGAGGCAGCCATTCTTTTTGTGACTAATAAGAGATTCTATTAGTTCTAAGCTGATTCTAATTCTAATTAAGAAATGTGGGAAAAGCAATTTTGCCATTGTAGGTATAGTTGATGTGCAACAGAAATAAGTCTTATATCATCCCACTTGGCTTCCTGGTCATGTAAGATTAGTGGCACATGCATGGCATAAATATTCCTCCCACTATCAACATTAAAAAAAAAAAAACCTTTGCTGCCATATTTGTGATGGTGTAATCATAACTGATGTTCCTAGAAGAAGTGTGGTAATCAGTGCTTTTTCAAAGCAAACCTTTTGTGGCTCAGAATCATCCCAGTTGTACAAAAAGTTTTGACTTTTTAAAAATAAAAAACCTTTCAAATGGATACTTCTGGACCTGTTATGCCTTTCTTTGGGCTTGTCAAATATTAATTTTTTTTTAAAATTTAGTCCCTTGCTAAGCTACAAATATTCATGTTTAACACCAAGTAGCAGTTCAGGGGCTGACAACTTGGTATGTACCTTTTGAATGATGCATAGAAAGCAGCAGTTAGCACAAAGAAAAAGCCACCAGATTGGTCTCAGGGAAACCCAGTGTCTAAATTTTTCATGACTCCTCTAGCACTTAAAGAATAAAAAAACTGGCTACTAGTGTTAGGAGACCAACGTCAGGAAGGTCAGAGCCTGGAAACATGCAAGAGATTCCAGTCTTGCCTGGGGAAAGTGAAAGGGGATTTAAGCTGCTTAGGAGAATTAAGAAAAAAGAAAAAAGAGAGAGAGATTTCTTTTGCTTTGTTTAGTATTTTATAAACACCAGAGTGGCAAAACAAAAGCCATAAAAATGTATACATTCATACCTCTCCAGAGTTCGCTATGTTTATGTCTCTAAGGACACCAAAAACTTACCTCCTCTTTTGGGTTATGAGGCTTGTTGTTAAACTTGCCCAAATCATGCTTTTCTGGCGTACTTGCTCACCCTTACGGGTTCGCTCTCCCAAGGAAATAGATGAAGAGGGAAAAAGAAAAGCAATTCCCTTATTTCTGTCCCTGGATGTGCTTGCAGACATCTCCAGTGGAAGTGGGGGGTAAGTGAGGAAGAGGATATCTTAATTACATAAATGCCCAGTGACTTGGGGCTGAAAAATGCTCCCCCTTTGGTGAACTTTTCTGCCTTTTATGATTTACAGAAAATCTAAATTGAATCCAGGAAAACAAATGAGTGACTCCTACGGAAGGAAAAAAAAATTGTACGGTATTTAAGCAAGGGATTACTTCACCTGTCACCGTCTCATTAAGTTCTTAATGAGTTCTTTTCTATTCTTGGTCACATCTGATTTTTTTTTTTTTTTTTTTTAATATAAGTCCCTTTGAACAGCTGGGAGTAAGAATCGCCTTTGATCACTGAATTCTTCTGAATTTTCAGTCAAAACGAGGCCATTTTCATCCTGACTTAGGGTATTTTTATGAGTTTATTTCCCCCAAGTACATTCCTGGGCATAATTTTCCAGGCTAAGAAGAGCCTGAACAATTAATGTATACATTTTTACATAAATGTTTATAAATTTAACAAAGGGAGAGAGCTTTGCCACAAGAAGCCTCAGCTCTTTTGAAGGCAGTTTTCTAATGATGACCCTTGGCGTGTTGGACCACATGGGATTCCTCTGAGAAGAGTCGGATGAAAATTAGTCTATTCTCATTTCAAACAGAATTTTGCTGAAGTCCTGATCAGAGCATCAGCATGGAGTCCGGGGAGACAACACTCGCTACTTGATTCACTCCGCAGCCTCCCTCTCCTGGTAATTGTTGCAGGAACACATAGTGACAAGGCTCTAGGATGTGAGCGGTCTGGATGTACTCCGGCTGTTACGCTCTGTTTAAAGATTTAAACCATCAGGGTATGATAAGGCTTTTTGATGTTCATTGAACACGGAGCTTGGGTACAGAAGAAGGGGAAAGGGCTTCACCAGAAGGCAATCATCTTTCAGAGCCACAGTAAGACAGAGAGAGGTGGGGAAATCTCAGCCTCAGCATAGACACGGAACAAAGGGAGATGAAAGGGGCAGGGTGAAGAAGGGGCCAGCTCTGGCTGTGAGGCAGAACTCGCTCTATGAGAGTTCGATGCCTTAAAATGCAGGAAAAACATTTAGTGTTCCTCTTTCATTAAAACATACTCATGTTTGCGGGGATGAGGGGAGAGTCCCAGCTGCAAATTTGGGTGGCTTCAGTTGACCCTGGATTTAAAAGAGCCTCCCCATGGCTTATTTTGAAATTATTTAATGAGTATTTATTTTGAGTCAGATGAATGTCATTTCTAGCGTTCGCCCCTGCAAACCTGGAAAAAGACCTTCCTTAAAGTACGTTTTTAAGATCTTCTCAATGCTTTCTTCCCCCAAAGGTAAAACCTGAATATTTGTCTTGAAGAACATAAAGATCAGGAATGAAAGGGGAGAAGAGTGCCCCCTACAGAACCCAACCCAATTTCTTCATTTTCTCTTCTTTGGCAAAATACCAGCTTTTTTACCCTGTTCACAGCCGTATCACTTTGATTATATTAGTTAGACAAGAACCAAAACTTCACCATCTTCATCTCCCTAGCCCCTAGCACAGGGTTTGCTTGTGTACCAAAGTCTTGGCCAATGTGTGCTGAATGAAGAATGAATGAATGACCCTGAGAAATAACAAGATAGATAGCAATTTATTTTCTATGCCTCCATTTAAAGTTTCAGAGAATTGCTGCATAAAGTAAGCAAAAAGCTGTGGTTTTTCCCTCTTGCATCCTGCACCAGTGTGGCCAGGCATAGCATTAGAGAGCTGGAACTTTAGAATCTGATGCACATGTAATTGAAGGCTGCTTACCATAGGACTTTGGGAAAATTATTTCACTTTCCTAAGGTTTTTTTCCTCATCTGCAGAAGAGTAATATTAAAAAGAGCTCCATCTTTGAAGTGAGATAGAACAAATTGGTTACCACAATGTTTGTTGTGTGGTAAAACTTTCTAAAAATGTAACTATTGTTAAATGTAACTATATATAATAGTATGATTGCTATTTGTAGTATTGCTTTCCAAAACATTTCGGACACAGTGGCATCAGAAGGGGGTTTTTCAAATGTATAGTTATCAACACATTTTAAAGGGAGGAAGTTATAATCACACACTCTACTGAGGGGTTGCTTCCACTCTTGTCTCTATAGTGACATGAATAAAACGTGTTGCAACCTGCTGACCTCCTCCGGTCTGACAACATACTCTTGTTCCCACCTCATATAAGTGTTCTCTAATTAGAGGAAAGACCCTCTCCACTTAGAGATCAGCAGTGGATTAGATATCAGCAGTGGAACTAGAAGTTTGACCAACGAAACACCAGGAAACCAACCGCCCGCCTGAGCCAAGGGCTCATTTTCAGTGAGCCCTGTCCCTGGAGAAGTTATCAAACACCACCACCTCTCTTGAAAAACAGGCCTTCTCATGTAATTCTCACAACGACCCTATGAGGGAGGTACAGTTTTCAGATAAGAAAACTGAAGTGTAGAATGATGGTATTAAGAATGATACTGCCATTCTTTCTTTTAACATTTTGCTTAGCAACCTACTGGGCTGGACTAGGGCACTCATTCTCTCCGATACTATATGGGACATCCTCAACCTTTCTGGATCTCGGTGTCCTCATCCGCATCACTGGAGGATGCGGGATGTATATAGTGGTCCACACTAGTCCCATGGTCTGTGATTCCTGCCGGGAAGCCTGAGCTCCTCTGTCGACACAGGAGTCTCTATGAAAAGCACAAGCCTTATATCATGATCTGTTTCTCCAATTTCCCCAGGCCTTCCTGCCTCCGATACCGGAAATGGGAGCATGTCAGTCATTACCAATACGGAAAGAGTCCATTTTAGCAGAGTTCAAATCTAGGGAGCATTATGGCCAAATAACCTGCTCCACGACTGAGACATAAGGGAATAACTGTTTCTTTTTCTCGAGCCCGCTAACACAGAGAAAGCTAATCCTTTAAAAACAAATTGATTGATGATATAATTTAATATCTTCAGATGATTTCTAGTGGCAGAATCAATCTGCTGCTAGCGCAACCATCCAAGGCAGAGAAAAAGAAAAATTGTGCCAGTTGCTTTCCTTTCATTGCACTTCCGGGTGCTCTAAGAAAAAACTCTCTCCAAAAAATCAATAAGGCAGATTGTGCTCAGCAGTCCCCCATTACAGAATTAAATCCATATGCCAACACAGAACAATGAAGAGACCCAACTAGCAAGGGATCCATTTGCTTTGTTTGACTTTGGCTGCCAGGGAATGAGACCACAAGACTGGCTGTAATTTAATGCAAACCTTGGCCTATCCTGGTCGTGCATATGACTGACCCTCAGGGCACGACCATCAATTTTCTATTAAAGATCAGAGATTTGACATATCAAAGTCAACATCTAGCTGAATAACTGCAGTAACTTGATAATAATTCTTTTGTGGATTTCACAGTGGCTTTTCAGTAAAGTATCAGAAAGGTAGCCGATTTCAATCCTGACCTGGCAAGATCTGAATATGAAATAAAGGATTTTAGCTTGATCTCCCCATGATGTGAGGATGAATGTTCTGGTAAATGTTAACTTAGTGCTCTGAATAGCTCAGTAATAGATGGGTTTAGACAGTAATAGGTTTAAAATGTCAACTTATTGAATAATAATTTCATGTTGTACAAATACTATGTGTAAGAAGGGATTTGTTTTGCAAATTTTGAAATAAATGAATGGATTTATAATGTCCTTGACTGTTTCATTGTTCCACTCAGAATTTTACAGAAAAATCACAATTAGCTTTTGCTTTCTCTGGTCCTTTTGTCTCCCTGCATTTGTCTCTGTGCAGTTTTCATAATTACTGAATTCTGGTCATTAATGGAGTGCTTCCCTATTTTGGTCCCCAAAGCCAGGCGGATAGCATTATTTTCTAGTAAAAATAAAAATTCAATTATTCCTCCCTATAAAATGTTTCATGACACCAATAGCATAAAAACCTTTCACCAGTCCAGCTGTAAAATGCTCAACTGCTCAAAACACAACAACCAAATGAAATTCTGTTTCCATAACTGAACTCAGCACTTCAGTCCAATTATAAGCTGACAGCTCTATAAATCCTGGTGGAACACTAGTGCGGGTAAAACCGAATTGTGATTGGGACACTAAGGACCTGAGACAAACACCTCTACCACAGCCTGTGGAAAAGGTCCCCAGATTCTACAACTAACCCCTTCCCTACCCCGCAACACGCACATACGTGCACTTCCGCTGTCTTGTATGAAGTAAATGTGTCTGCTCAGGGAAATGGAAGATTTTAAGAAACCATTCAGGTGAGCTCACCGAATACTTCAAGTCTGATTCTTCAGCCCCTTAACTTACATCAGCTTCCCAGAAGACTCAGGAGGAAAAATCAAAGGAGCCCACTCTTGCAGGCCATCAGCCTGGCACTCCAAGGAGCTCTTTGTCTTATGTGTAAAGGATGTCTTGATTTCCACAAATCCAAACACCCATTAGTGGCTTATAGATGCTCACTCTTGGGTAATATCTACATCAAATGGTACTAAACAGACCTGCTCAACCATTGAGCTCAGTGGTTGAGAACATCACTCCCTGGCTTGCAATCACAGTGAGACCTTATCCTACTTGCGTTCCCCTAGAAGTTGACCATAAGACAATGATGTGGGTGTTAACAGTTTATTGGGAAGGAGAAGCAAACATTGGTAAAGGAGTAAGACAGGGAAGCAAAGGCAGCCAATTAATGGTGCATTATCAAGCCAGTTACCACCTTGGGTAACTGGAATTTAGTTCAATTGGAAACGCTCTGAGATAATATGAGAACTGAAGTATTTATACATCAACTTCCCTGTTGGTCATTGGTTGAGGTCGCTCCTGATGCACATTCATTCCTTGGCATTCCAGCCTACTGTATGAATAAACAGAAGGTTTCAGGGGCCAAAGAAAGCCCTCAGGTAAAATGCAGATGCTAAAAGCTTAAAGTCAGACAGCGCTTACTGAAGTGAAAAGGGAGAGGAATGAAGAAGAGCATCAATAGCCTCTGCTATAGACCCTGGCCTTTTATTAACTTTTGAAACTTTTCTAACTTGTTTTTAAGTTATGAAAGTAATATGGCTCATGTAAAACAACATATTTAAACAGTATAGAAAAGCACAACTATTTTTAAAGACCTTCTTCCTTCCCTTCACTTAGTCCTACAAGTAGAAATTTGATTTTTTTTAAAAAAAAATGTTTTCCTAATTGCTTCCCAGTTGTCTGCAATCAAATATTTTACTAATATTTTTCAACATTGATTGAAATATCTCTTTTATCAATAATCAATTCCCACATGGATTTAATTCTATTTCTAGAGTATCTACTTTATTTTAAATATTATAGATTTGTAATGCAGTTTATTATCTGATAAGACTTGTCCTCCCTCTTTCACCTCTAAAATTTCCCCCATGTTTATTTTTCCAAGTGAACTATGGTATCATTTTGTCAAGATCACAAGAAAAGTTAATATTTTTATTGGACTTTCTTGGCTAGGTTAATTTGAGAGAATTGTCACATTTATAATACTCAGAGAGAATTGTCACATTTATAATACTCAGTCTCCCTATATCACAACAAAATGTACTTTTCCATTTTGTGATCCTCTCCTATGTCCCTCAGCAAAGTTTTTACTGTTGCATTATGATCTTGTACCTCAGAGGCAGAGAGTTAAGAGAGAACAATTATTGTTGATTATAGCGAACTATTATCATGCTGTCCTTCAAGGAAGTTTAAAGTTGTTTTTTTTTTCTCCTATAATTCCTGCACCTTCCTTGTTGAATTTATTTCTAAGTTAGTAATCATATCCATAGCTTTGGCAAATGGAGTGTTTTAGTCCATTACATTTACTAACTTCTAATTGTTTCTATGTGAGGTATTGATTTTGTGTATTAATTACAGACTCAGGTCCCTACTGGATTTTCTCATTGTCTCTAAAGATTTTTATTCCTAGTTGATTATCTTGGATTTCCCAAAACTATAATTATGTAAAGCAGAAATAATGATTTTAAACATCTGTTCTAATATTTACACATTAATTTTTTTTCTTTTCTGGTTACATTGGCTAGTACTTTCAAAATCATGTTAAACAATAATGATGATTGTGGACGATTTGTCTTGTTTCTGACTTTAATAAGAATGCTCTTAGTATTTAATTACTAAGAATGATGCTGGATTTTAAGCTAATATATATTTTTTATTATGTTAAGAGAGAATCTATTTTTACCATTTAAAAAAAGTTTAATTCAGGCAAAGATGTTTAATTAGTCAAATGCCTTTTCACTATTTATTGAAGAGTGTTTCCCTTTTAACTATTTATACGGCAAATTGTATTAACAGATTTCCTAATAATAAATTATCCTTGCATTCCTGAAATGAATCAATTAAATTGTACTTTTCCTGTTGTACTAGATTTTTTTGCTATATTTTATTTAGGAGAGTGTTTCTAATCCACTAGTGAAGTCTATAGATGTTTTTCCTTTTTTCCTGCCATCTTTGACAGATCTTAGGATTAGTTATGTTAGCAGGCCTTTTCTGAAAACTAGCAGAAGACATAGTTCCTGTTTTAAGAGCTGATTTTGGACCAATGGACAAGGATTCTCTGGAGGCCAAATGATTTCTTTTGGCATGACTCCAAGTATGGATATGGGCATAGTTCGATTTTTTAAAAATATGTATTAACCACCTATGTGTATGGTGAAACCATGTAAGTGATAATTTGGCTCTTGAAATTCCTATGCAAGGCAAAAATCTCACATCTTACTCTATCATTATGTTGAAAGAGACTTTCCAATTGCCTTGAAATTTAAACCAAAGCCCAAAGCAGAAAATAACAAATATCTGACACAAACACAAGAACAACATACATCTTTGAAAGATTTACTACAAGACAGAAAAACTAGTGCTGTGACCCAAATCTAAGTTTATAAGAGAAATGAAGACGTTCAAAATGAAGATTGAAAGGGTCATTGAGTGAGGCTGAAGCTTGGTGGGAAGTAGAAGAAAGGAGAAGTTTGGAACTGAGTGAGAGAATGAGGTTGTAGTTGGATCTGGACTGGCCATTTTAATACCTTAAAATGAGACATCTCTAAAGTCAAAGGTGACTGGAAAGGCTGTGGGATATGCCCAGGGTATTGCCAAGGAGACCCAGCAATCCAAATCTGAAAGCAAGGGTGAGTCAAAATTCCCTTTAAAAATCTCTCAGGAAAGTTTTACGTCATAGACTGATACCCCATGTTGCACTGATTCCGACAGAACAAGTTCTTTCAGAACCGGAACAGATCGCAGCTATTTCAGCTGAGCACAGATAACTTAGTTGACTGAGTCTAGCAGCCGTGTTATAGGAAAAATATGTACCTTTAAACACGAGAATCACACCCAGCACAGCAATATGCTCACACTACAAGAAGCACAGGGGCCCTGGGTTTGTGTGAGGGAATGGAAGATGGAAGGTGCTTGGCTCCCAATACTGCGGATTCAGGACCTTAGACTAATTAAATGCAAAGAGTAGTGGCATCATGTACCTTCCCAACTTAAATCTCCCTCCCTTCTCTCTCTCTCTCCCCTTTCCCTCTCCCTCTCCCTCCCCTTCCCCTTCCTCTTCCTCCTCTCCTCTCCATCTCCCCCTCTCCCCTCCCTCTCCCCTCCTTTTACTCTCCCTCTCTCCTCACCACCACCTCCCCCACCACAATTATGTAGAGTTAGACGCATTTAGATAGGTATGACTCACACAGGAAGCAATTCCACTTTACCTCACTCTTCGGAGACCCAAACATTAGTAAGACATACTTCTCAATGAGTTCCAAGATAAGTGGGAGATAAAACTACGTAAATAAATGTGTAGTAGGTCCTCTAGTAAAAGTAAGCTTAAAATACGATGGGGATACAAAGGATGCATCCTGGTCTTCACCCTGAGGAAGACAGAGACTTCTCAAGAAAAGTAAAGTGGTCAATCCCAGCCACACCATCCTGCCCAGGCAATGCCAATGTCCCAGGGCAGCGGTCTCTTCCTTCTTAGTTGAATTTGGAAAACTATTTCTTAAAAGTGATAGCAGCAAAAATCTTACCCTTTATTTACAAAGATTTGACCGTAGTTTCTCCAGTCCTTTCAAGGGACTGGATGAAAAACTTCCAGGAGGTTGAGTCCTGCACAAAGGCATGAAAGTTAACAAGTTTGGGAATGCAGACTAGGTCCAGGACTGACTGCTGACAACTCACTGTCTTTGAAGTAGCTGTTAATACAATTTTTAAAATATATTATGCCTGGAATAATACTATATTTCATTATTGTATCAGGTATTGACATAACTAAAAGCAGCTTTTTGAAAGGAATTTGCTAAAAATCGAGGATTAGAAGCCCATAAATGGATACTACTAGAAGCATAAGTCTGATGTTAAGAAAATCTCCATCTCTGGGAATTTCGGGTCTTTTTTTTTTTTTTTTTCAGCTTCGTTGAAGTGCAATTGACAAATATAAGATTTAAAGTATACATCCTGGTGATTCGACATGCATGTACATCCTGACGGCATTCCTCCCATCTACTTAATTAATACATCCATTGCCTCATATATTTATCTTTTTTGTTTGTTTTTTGGTGAAAACATTTAAGTTCTAGCCTCTTAGAAAATTTCAATTATACAATACAATGTTATCAACTATAGTCACCAGTTTATACATTAGCTCCTCAGACCTTATTCATCTAATGGCTGAAACTTTGTACCCTTTCACCAACCTCTCCCTATTTCCCCCGCTCATACACCTCCTAGTCCCCATACCCCCAGCCCCTGGCAACCACTTTAGGTCTTTATTTCTAGCCTGACACCCAGCTTTATGAACAAGGTCAGATGTACTACGACATCTTGGAGCTGTCCCTCCAACCACCCCAGATCCCGTTTCCGCCCTCTAACTTCCCGTATCCCTTAGGGTACACTTGAAGAATATGTCCTTGGGTTAGGATCTTTGCTTCTGGAGGCAGTTGTAATGTGATAGGGCTCTGGCTTGAAAGTCAGGAGACTTTGATTCCAGGGCAGGCTTAGCCTTGAACTACACAAGCGATTTGTGTAACTTCTCTGGGGCTCAGTTTCACCATCTTTAAAACTGAATTAATAAGCCCAAACTAAGCTTCACCATAAGATTTTGTGAAATCCAGCCACTGCCTTGTCCCACTGTTATCTTCATAATTTTTACCTGCTGTCTTCAGGGCCAGAATCAGGGATCTGAGCAAGACTGTGCCAGCCTGAGAGCAATATTTCAATGCAGGACCAGGAAGTAGGCCCATGGAGAGAGACACCCTTTTCCTCCCCAGCTGGTAATTTGTAAAAAGAGCACTAGAACCCAGATCTTCTGAGCCTATGTCAATTGCTCTCTGCTCACTACACCTCAAAGTTCAAACTCCTTAGCATGGCACATGAGGGTCCCCATTGATTGACCTCAATTCTCTTGTCTTGTTGCCAGTCTGCATAATTTTAAGTTATACTTTTTGGCCTCTATACCTTGTCTCATTCTCTTCTTACCACTCATACGCTTTTTCTCCCTCATTGCGTATGACTGCCTAATGATGAAACCTTAATTATTCCTTGTAGCTCAACTCAAATGACAGCTCTTTAAAGAAACCTTTCCCGACAATCCCAAGGATGCACTCTCTCCCTTCTGTGGTCCCCTAACACATTTTACTTCTCTCAAAGCACTTACTACATCTTGCTTTGTGTCATAATTGACACAGCAGGTTATAAACTCCATGAAGTCCTTGGATCCACCCCAGTACCCAGGACAATGCCTTCTACAAACAGTTTCAATCCCTGGAACACACTGCACAGTCAAGAAAGACTAGGCTATGCCAGGAAAAAAAAAAAAACATGTCAGTGGTTTCATTCAACACAGGTTTATCAGAATCTCACACTAAATGCCCATTGCAAGTTGTAAGGAAGGCTCTGTCATCATTATTTCTCAGGAACCAAGGCAGATGGAGGTTCTATCTCAATGGGAGTTTCTATGATCCCTACAGCAAGGGACGTGAATGTGGAGAGTCAATTGAGTACTTAAATCTTTCACCCAGAGGTAACCCATGCCATTTCTTCTCACGTTTTATTGACTAAAGCAAGTCACATAGCCACGCTTACATTCAGGTCAGGATAGAGAATTGTATTTGCAAGGAGGAAGAAAATCAGAATATGGAAGAACAATCTTAATAATACAGCCACACATATCATGCTATATCTCAGCCTTGACACTAACCTATCTTGCCTCCTATTCCTGGGACACTCTGTACACCTTGTTTGTCCCTTCATCTAAATAGTTTCTTCTCATCCAGATGTTTACATGTAGTTTCTCTAAAGACTTTGTTGATCCTAATCCTAATTTAAAACCACCACCACCACCAAACCTAGACAGCATGTCCTCCCAATGCTCCCTGAGAGTACCCTATAATTTTAAGGGATCATGGTCAGATCGTATTGTAGTTTGGCTTTTTGCTTGACTCTTTCCCACTAGTCTAGGGATTGTCAAACTACAGGCCAAGAATAATTCTAGCCTATCACTGGTTTTGTAAATAAAGTTTTACTGGAACACACATTTATTTACATGTTGGCTATAATGGCTACATATGACTGCTTTTATCTTACAGCAGAGTCTGGCCTTGTAACAGAGACCACCAGTCTCCCAAAGCCCAAACTATTTATTATCTGCATAGACCATAAGCCCCTTGAGAGCAAGGGTTATATTCTCAGCACTCACTGCATTCTAGTACCTAGCAGAGTAATTGGCTCATACTAGGTATTCGATAAATATTGGTTGAATAAATCGAGAGTAGGGACATGAGTGTTCACTGAATTAAAATCATCTTCAAGAAATAAGGACAAAGAAAAAATTGGGAACAGGGAGCATTAGAACTTCAAATTTTGGCAAAACGAACTTAGATTCTCTGTTTCAGCTACATATTCTATCACTTTTTTAAAAATTAGTAAACACTGGGAACCAACACTAATCTTCTAAATGTCAAGGCAACTAGAATTTGCCAAAGCCTAGTTAGAACGAATTAAGCAACTGTGACACGAAATGCTTTAAAATTACAAAATTACTAAATCCACATCCATTTGCTCTGTAGAATATTTCATTCTCTTTGATTAACAAATCTGACTTAAATGAGGTGCAGACCTTTTCATAGGGTATTGTAGAGCCTTTAAAACTACCACAACTGGTATGAATTGCCTCCAAGCTGAATATCTGTGAGGTAATATCAATACACTTGCTCAGAGCTTCCAGAAGTAAACACACAGGATCTGGGCCCTAGTGATTTTACTGCATATGAAAAAAATAAATAAATAAAGCAAATCTGGAAAGTACTGCATCCCAGCTTGTTTATAACAGCCATTTTAGCTAGTACAGATCCACAATTTATTTGCAAACAGATTAATTAATGTTTCAGCAGCTGTTTGCAGCCAGTTTGTGATTTCACTGAGCACAGATGACACTTTTTTCCTCTTCTATTCCACAGGGGCAATTTCAGCAATGCTTAGATTAGGCTTTTACTGTATCAGCCAACATGATGAAATAAGTTGAGTGCCGAAGCAGCCGAACTGGCTTTACAGGATCCCCAGGCCTTCAAGTCTCTGCCGAGTCCCCTACGCTACCTTTCCAGGGCTTCCTTTTAATTATGGCCCCCAAATGCCAGTTTGCAAAAAGATCTGCAAGATCAAACCCTGACATTTTAAAAAATTGTTTTTTCCTTCAGGGTTGGTATTCAGCAATGTGTACCACTGGGTGTAATAAACGCAAATGCTTGAATATTTTTTAGAAACATGACAGAGAATAAACAAATGGAAGAACAAATGCTGAAGAGCCTACAAGTAGTGGAGCATGTAAGCTTGGTAGGTCGCTACTGACAGAGCGGTGCTGCTTTTCTGATTGTATTTCTCTTCTTGAAGGAAAAAGAAGTAGAGAAGACAAGACAAAATCCCCAAAGCCTCGCTAGACTAAATTTCCTTACTCTCCTTTGAACAGACTACACAGCTTTTGTTGACTAATTGAGATCAATCCCAGTTGTAAATCGCCTAGCTCTCCTACAGCTTTAATTAAGCTACCAGAGGGAGCTGTTTATCAATTAACACTTGTTACAAATTATTAGTAATTATATGGACTTTGTGTATATACTATAGCCTGCAAGACTGAAACTGGTTCCCAGTTAGGGAAGCAAATGGAATAGTTAATGGGCTATTTGGATGAAGGCACCAATCATCACCATAATTACAGAATCCCTTTTTTGGCAGAAAGATTGAAGGTAAGTTCCAGCACTATCTGCAGTAGTTGAATAAACACCATTTTAAGTGTTTCTTTTGCCAGGGCTTTGCCAGATCTTATTAACTGGTGACTTTCTAATATGGACTTCAGCTCTGTATTTACTTTTTGAGGAACAAACATAATGGAGATACGAACATTAGGTAAAAGTTGATAATGTATTCAAGCATTAAAGCTACCTATTGCAATATGCTCTGCATTCTGTGATAATTTTAATTGGCTTAATTGAGATGCGCAAGCCTGATTAATGTTTAATTCCTTTATATTAAAAAAAAGAGTCAAGTAGTTCGACATTTCTTCAATTATGTTAGATCTTTCCAGACTTCAAAGGAATGTTACATTAGACAGCTAGATACGGGGCGAACTGATTAAAGAATAAAGACTGCTCATTATAATCTGAGAGTACAAAACTGGTTTGTGTAGCCTTTGAAAGTCAAAATTATGAGCTAAAACTTGAGCTACAGTAATTAACCCAATTTATAGTCATTCTTGCTTATCTATTTGCTTATGATTAGTAATTTAAAATGATCCATGGGATTGATTTACAGATCTAAAACCCATTCAGGGACCCCAAAGGTTTTGTTCATGATTATTAAAAATGGTGGAGGAATGTACTCAGCAGCATTAGTAAACATGTATCAATCAGTGAAAAACACCAGTATAAAATAATTTGAGTCAACTTTATTATTCCAGATGCATAAATACTAAAATATTTGTAAAATGTAATCTACTTGCAAAAACTTTTAGTTTAACTTGCATTTGCTATGGCTCTCTGGAAAAAAAATGAAATAAACATAAAAAGTGTGGGTTTCTTAATGTGATCAAGTCAACTTCTCTGATAAATAAATTTATTTTAAAAAGGAATATAGATGAAAATGTAATGTGCAGTGGCATAGTTTATGTATACCTCTAATACTTCTGTGAGAGTCACCCCTCTATCTCACACATGCATTCTCCAAAGTGTTTTAAATTCATTTCAGGAGTGGGATCACAATAGATTTTGGTCCAGGTTAGAGCAAGAATCACTAGGGAATCAGGAGATTTTAGAGATATATCTATCACAAATAAATATTTAGAGTGATTACCACATTTGCTAAATGTTAAATGTCTCTACTACCTCACTGATACAGTATTATGAAAGCTCAAAGCCTTCTGTTTGACCAGGGACACATAGAATTCTGGAGCAGAGAGAAAATGGAACTCACTCACACATTTTTTGGCTTCTGTTATCTACAAAAAATACAAACCATTTCTTTAGGACATCATTCAGGAGAGGGCTGGGAGTAGGAGTAAATAATATTTTCTGGGACTTTATAATATTATGACTCAGTTACTTACTGTATGAGTGAATTTGTGTCAATAGCAATTCCCAAAGTGGATTTTATGGCACACAAATTCATCTAGACACACCATAAAGAGGGATTCCATAGACAGGTAAGTTTGGGAAATTTTCTACTATATCCTTCTCTTGAAAAATTACAACAGCAATTGGCATACTAAATGCTCTACATATTTTACAACAAAATATTTTTTTCACTGAATACCAATTAATATTATTCAACATTCTCAGACCACAGTAGTGTAATAATATGTATTTAAACAGAATTGCTGTGCTTGTTTTTCCCAGAGCTGTATCAATTACATATGTCTACATGCATGAACTTTTCTCATCCCATCTGCCTCACTGGAGGAACAAGCTCACATGCAAAGCCATAGCGTTCTACAAATAAACGTTGGAGAACAATACGGCTTTTATTCTCCTATTGTTCCTGGCCACTTGTACTGATCTATATTTGGTATTCTATGTAGCACATGTGCTAGAGTTCGCAAATTTAAAAGTAGATATGTGATATGTGTCCAGAAATTGAGGAGGAGGAGGTAAATCATTTTAAACTGGGTGAAAATATGAGTCTTAGAAATTTTTTTTTAAGTGCTAACAAAGCACAAAATAGTAATTCCTTACTCATTGCCCTGTATCTGCTGAGAGAGACTAGAAGTAATGATATGTCAGTACCGATGAATGCACCTCACACCCAGATCTTTGTTTCTAAATGCCATTCCTCACCAGAAGGAATTAGGGCTTAGGAGAGAAATGACTTGTTCCAGGATATGTAAAGAATGAGCCTAGGACAACTTGCCAAACCAGAGAGTAAGGAAATATTTAAAGAATGATGAGGACATATCAGAAAGACATGGAAGCCAACTTTGAAGGGCTCTCTGATAGCTAAATCTGGGTTAATCTGAACATCAAAATAAATAATTACAGTAAGAAATTACTATAGTCTGCAAGACCATGTAATATAAATAAATAAATAAATAAATAAATAAATAAATAAATAAATAAATGACAGTTTTTCCTTAAAGTGAAATGCCAACTTATAAATGTAGAAGAAATAATGAAATTCAAAATCACCATTTGACAACTGCCATAGTAATAATTGTTTCAGGCAAGAATCATTAATGGATGCTAAAATTAGTGGGTTATGCCTTGATGATAAATAAGACATTTGCATAGTCTCAAAGTATCTCCCCATGAGATAATTTTTAATTAACAAATGAAAAATAGTCACTTTATAATGGAGAAATCTGGCCAATACTACATTGACCACGTGATCAAAGTAGACATTACCACTAATGAGACATATTGACATCATGAACTTCCCAATGCAATGCACTGAGAGGGACTCAACATCACAACAGCAGCAAGAAGGAAAAAAATAGTCCCTTAAGAATGACAACTTACTCTGGTTTTGCTACTAAACTATCATAAGGCCTTGAACAAGTCATTTAGACATTTCAGGCTTCAACTTCTCCAGCCATGGGATGGAGAACTGTGTGTAGAAGGAAAAGAAGAGAGAGAGGGAGAACAGTTAGGTGTCTGGTGCTGTAATCCAGGCAAGAATTTACAGTAACTTGAGCCAGAATGGTAACAGTATAGTCATCAAGTGAGGGAGTTGAACAAAAAAGTTCACTTCCTATGAGAGTCTATGAATGTATCTGTAGGACCTTCTTCCAAACTAAAGCCAAGGTGAAAATCAAGTTTATGCCTTCAGCTCTCTAAGCCTGTTAATATCAATCTGATTCATTGACTCAACATCTGATAATAGTTATGTACTGAATACTAGGTGCCAAGACCTGGGCTAGCTGATAGGACTGACACAATGGTAAATAAGACAGATATCTCTGCACCCAAGGAGCTTACAGCCTAGTTGAATATAGAGACAAGCAAATCAGCAACCTACAGTGCAGTGGAGTAATAGCTGTGATTGGGAAATTCAAGAGTTACAGGATCACAAATGAAGTCCAAGCAACTCAATCTTGGGAGAATCAGAGAAGACTTGCTGGAAGAAGATATCTAGGCTGAGATCTAAAAACTGAAAATTAGTTACTCCATTAAAGCAAAATGGAATGGGTGGAGGCAGGGAAGATATCTGGGCAGAAAGAGCAGCAGATGTGAAGACTCAGAGATGAGAGAGAAGAACGGCTAACTGAAGGAGCTGAAGGTAATTTAATGTATACCTGAGTGTGTAAAGTAAATGGGAAGTGAGCAGGCAGGATCCTTCTAACCATGTTAAGAAGTTTGGTCTGTATCCTGAAGGCAAATTTCAGGAGGGTTTGAAAGGTTTAGCAGGAGAGTAACAATTATTCCTTCATTTAACAAATAATTACTAGACATCTACCATGTGCAAAAAACTGTTCTAAGTGCTGGGGAAATAGCAGTGAAACACTATCAGATCTATGTGGAGCAGTGCCCAACATTTTTGGTACCAGGGATTGGTGTTCCTATGAGAATCTAATGCCTGATGATCTAAGATGGAGCTGAGGTGGTGATGCTATTGCTGGGGAGTGGCTGCAAATACAGATGAAGCTTCGCTCACTAGCTCAACACTTACCTCCTGCTGTGCTGCCCAATTCTTAACAGGCCATGGACCAGTACCAGTCCACAGCCTGGGGGTTGGGGACTCCTGATGTATAGAACAGTTATTCTGATGACCAAATGGAAAACTGTGTATAGAAAGGCAAGAAGAGAGAGAGGGAGACCAGTTAGGAGTTTACTGCTGTTTATTAGAAGAGAACTAATAGTAGCTTGGGACAGGGTAGTGACAGTGTAGGTATAGAAAACAACTTTGAGAGACATTAGCGCCCCTAGCCAGGATTTTTTACTGCAGTGCCTAAGAATAGTATAAGTTTGGTGATGAATAGCGTTTAGCATGTTACACACTTTATCTTTGAGAAGAGCTGACTCTTCAAACCTCCTAGTGAAGCATTCAATTATTGCTTTGACATTGAGCATTTCATCAAGTACTTTACTAGATTTATCCATACTTACCCAGACAAACCATGATTAAAAGTACATGAAATCAGAAAGAAAATCAGCACGCCCACCCTCTTTCCATGTACAAAAGTAAATACAACTCAGAAAATGTCTGCTAAACATAACCATCCTCTAAGTCACCAGAAATACTGTTGGCAGCTGCTGGTGACAACTTACTTCATTACATTCTAATGATGTAAACTGCTCCCTCAGGATGATTTAGCTTGCTGCAGACAAAATGATTATTGCTTCTTTACTCTTGTAGAACACAAATGATTTCTGAGAAACTCAAACAAATATTCAGGATTTTAAGCTAACCTTTCACAGCCCAAATTACTGCTGCATTGCATTCTACCTGTGCAGTCTGTTAGTCTAGGTTTTATTTTGAAGCTTGGGATTTGGGAAGCTGAGAGAATTTCTTAGCATAGTTCCAACCCTTTCCCCAGCCAGAAATGGGTAATCAATAAATACTTTAGCTAGGGCCCCCATGGGTGACTTGTGAGAGTAAATACCTACATGAAGCCCACATACTGCCTCCAGCTGGTGATGGCTTCAAGGTAGAGGATTCTAAATATCTGCCAGGGGATCAGATGCTTCAGAATTTTCTGAGGTGATTCTTAAAAGTGTAGATTTGTTGGACCTACCTGAGACCTCCTGAATCAGAACCTCTGGGAATAAAACCAGGGATCTGTACATTTAACAAGCTCCTAGGGGAATCCAACATGCAGTTAGGCTTGTCAGCTCCTTTAAGGGACCACCTGACAGCCACGTACAAAAAGTTCATCAGTATAACCAACAGAAACAAAAGCATCTTGCTCAGGGCTTTTCACCAGTACCCCATGGTCAAGCACGCTTTATTATTCTGTTCTAGCTCTGGCCCTGAACTCCAGATGTGTTCTCTGTTGGTTCTATCTGTGGAACCTTGTGCAAGTTACTTAGCCTTTCTGAGCCTCAGTTTCTTCACTAGAAAATATGGATAAAATCATCATCTGCTGAATTTTTATAAGAATTAATACCTGACGTATACTAAGCTGTCAATTATTATTAATTATTTTAAATTTTTTTCTGTCTTTATTCAGGTCTCACTTCTACTTTCTCGCTGGACAATCTTATCTTTGGTTTCTCCTTTAAGCCCAGTATATCTTCCTCCAACCCTCCCTCAAATTGGCAAATCTTTAAATTCTGAACTGGAACTTGCCCACAGACTTCAATCCTACCCAGTCTGGCCTCCTTAGAGCCACAGTAACACTGTCTGATGCCTGTAAGTAGGAATTCTCTCTCTAACATGGGACTCTTCCTCTGAGTGCCATCATGCATGAGTGGTATGGAATTCAAGACCAGTCTGCACAAGTTAACCGACAATAGGAGCTGCCAATGTGACATTCTCTATTTGCCCTAGAAAACAAGAACCACTGCTTGCCACGTTGCCTCCACAGTAGTGCACTGACTGATAACACAAGGCTGATGACCATAATAATAAAAATAACTACCACTGATTAATTATCAAATCTGGGCCAGGCTCTGTGTTAAGGGTGTCATTGGAAAGCACATATAAGATAGGTATAGCAGGTCCTCGAATTACGTTTTTGTTCAATGTCGTTTAATTATAATGTTGATGAGATACCATACGAACTTAAATTTTGTGTATAGCACTTAGTCTATGGTAAAATTGGATTCATTATATGTCATTTAGCTTAAAGTCGCAGAACTTATTGACGATGTTAAGTGAAGACACTGTACTAATGTTCCTATTTTGCCTTTGAGCAAACCGAGCCTAAGAAAGATTAAGAAATTTCACACAACCAAGCTTACAAGAGGCAGCAGCCAGCGTCCTAATACGTAGCCTGATTCCAACATTCCTTTTCTTTTTTCACCCCTAAACTATTCTAGAGAGCTTAGAATGATGCAAAACCAATACGATTAAAATCAGAAAGCCCCGAGCGTTCTTTGTGGGGATCTTGTTGTCTCAAGCCAATGGTAGCCCAAGTCAAATCTCCTTATCTGTGAAAGACAATGTGCTGTGAGATACATACCAGAAAAGTGAGAGTCTTTCTCTGCCATATATAGGTGGATGATCTTGGGCGAAGGCACTTAAACTCTCTGAGCCTCATTTTTCTTCATTAGTAAAATAGAGACAATAATATCTACCTCTTATGGCTGTATATGAAGATTAAATTAGATAATAAATGCAGAGATGCCTTAAAGGGGTATACCAAAATTAGCAGTTATAACTATTCGTTCATTCTACTAATATTTATTCAGCACTCGCTATGTTCCAAGCCCTGGACATGTAACTGTGAAGAAGATACAGTCCCTGACTATCAACATAGACATTAGAGTCTAGTAAAAAGGCAGTTACAAAATAAAGTAATAAGTGCTGTAATAGAGGATGCACATGACACAATGAGGACATACAGGAAGAACACCTACATCTTCTTGAAGAAAGAGAAATCTAAGTCCAGATCTGGAATTCACCAGAAAAAGAAAGTAGGAGGTGACAGAAAGTTAAAGGAGAGTCAGACGTCTACTATGATTTTGATTGGATCATAGTGCCTTTTCTTGGTATAAGAAACGTTGAAAAGAAAGCATATTTGGAAGAAATAAAAATAAATATGTTGTAAATGTAATGAGCCTCAGGTACCTGTGGATAGCCAGAGACAGCTGTTTGCTAGGCAACTGGATAAAAGGATCTAGAGCTCAATAGATTGATTTTGCATGAAGCTATAGATTTGAAAGTAGCCATTATCATGTGGATCATACTTGAAAGCATGAAAGTTATATGGAGTAAGAAGAAACAAGATGGTCTAGTACAGGAAGGAAAAGAGGAGCCTATTAAAGGGTTTGGATTCTATTCTTTTGTGCTTTCACATGGACCTTATTCCATCAAGTGTCCTATTCTCTTTTACTTGTTTTTTAACCTCTCCTCTTCTATTTATTCTTTCCAGGGACATTTAAATATACTAAGTCTCTACTATCAAAAAGTTGAATAGCTTTTGTCTACCTAATAACTCTCTACAGTTTCCATCCTGTTTACCCCTCTCCTTTGAAGCTGAACTTTTTAAATAGAATTCTACATTTGGAATCTCCAGTTTGTCACTTGCCATTTACTTCTCAGCCTACTCCAGTCTGGCTGCTGCCCTGTCCCTCCACTGAAGCACTCTTATCAAGGGTTCTAAGAGTCTATTTGTCGCTAAACCCAAAAAGATACGTCTTTGTTTTTATCTTACCTGACTTCTCCAAGGTTTTAGAGGTCGGATGTCAATTCTCCTTGTTTGATGTGCATTCTCCCCTTGGCTCCCTTAACGTTACACTTAATTGTTTTTCCTCTCCCCACTTTGAACTGCTCTTCAAAGTCCCTTTGGTGGGGTCTTCCTCCTCCATCTCTCTGTTAAATAATGCTGTTCCTCAGGATTCTTTCCTAAGACCCTTTTCTTATAGTGGAAACATTTTCCCTCTTCACCCACAGCCTGGTATTTTAATCCATCCCCAAGTTATTAGCCTAGGCTAGACAGAAGTCCAATTCTTTCATTTTAACAGAATAGAGGGAGAAAAGGAAGGCTGAAGCTATCAGTAATTTCTTATGCTTGGTTGCAGGAAATTAAAGAAGTAGCTACATGATGGTTTACATTTTCTCTGAAAAGTAACGGGCAAGCTCGTCTGCTAAACAGGTGGTAGAATGTGGTAGGTGTGAGAATATTAGGACAGAGGAGAAGGTTTGGAAGAGGATTGGAAAGAAAATTAAGTAGGGAAACAAATGGATAATTGAGAAGTGTTGAGGTCCTATTTTAAGTGGGAAATGATGCTTTTTAAATATCTTCAATCTGCCTACAGTTTTCTCTAGCAACAAATATAAGCATGGAGAAGGCCACAGGCAGTCTGATCCAAAGCGGAATTTTCCAGGTGGGCTCATTAGAACCCACAAAAGGACAATAAAGGGAGGAAAGAGATAAGGATAACAGCTCCATTATGTTCTACTTAGCTTGGTCTCTGTTTATCTTCTGTGATCTCTTCAAGGAGAGATGTGGGATTGTATTCTTCCACCCACTACAGTACACACAAGGTCAGTTAGCATACAATGTTGAATGAATAAATGAATGAATGAATGAATGAATATGAATGAATGAAAACCTCGTAAAAATTGTTTTAATGTGACCTCATGTCATAGGCCTCTTTCTCCAATTCCCAGCATACGTCACTGTTATTATGTATCCACAAATAAAGAGAAGTATCTGGCAACCAACCAAATCGGAGAAGATATTTATAAGTGTTTCTGATAAGGGGTTAATATTCAAAATATCAAAGAGAAGTATTCATTTTATTTCTTTTCTATACATAGCTCTCTTCAATGATAAAACATTTTTTAAAGAAATTATTTTATAAAACTTAAGATAAGAACGATGGTCATTACTTTTCCTCTCAAATAATATTCTTTTATCACTTTTCCTCACACCACAACCATGCCAAAGGTTTGGCTACTGTGGAAATTAAATCTTCAGATAGACCATTCCTTGATATAGAATCATTATTTCATTCCATGAATGATTTATTAGTTGCCTATGATATGTCAGACAGTCCTGTAACAAGGCTCTGGGGATAGAATGATGAACAAGACAATTACTTCCCTCAGTAAGACCTATAGACAGATGAGGAAGCAGAATGATGGCCCAGCAATGACTGCATCAGTCAAGATACTTTGCAGTAACCAACAATTCCAAAAATTTCAGTGGCTAAAAGACAACAAATGTATATATCTCAAACACCCTATTGTGTCTTTGCAACTCTCCATGATAGCTGCCCTCCAGATGAAGACTCACCATTGCACCTACATTATCAACACATGCTTTCAGAATTGCCATGGCAGAGGAAAAGAAGGTGGGACTTGAGCTCAGAGTAGCCTATGTCAATCCACTCACAATTCATCAGCCAAATCAACCACATGGCCACATCATCTTCAAGAAGGTGAGACAATGCAATCCTCTCCTATGCTCAGAAGAAACAAATACTATTGAATAGGGGAAATGACTGCCACAATGACATACAGAATAGAGGTTATGGAAGGACATTAGGATTTTATAAGAGCACATATGAGGAGACCTCTCAAATCTTGAGAAGTCGAGGAAGGCTTTCTAGGTACATAATATTTAAGCTAAGACCAAAAAGATGAAGAGAATTTAATAAGTTAGATAGATGGTAAAGGGTGAGAGTTCTAGGAAGAAGGAACAGTTTATATAAAGAAAGCCTGGGAGGTTTATTCCTTTGCTTAGTCCTGCTAGAGCTATAGAAGTTGTAGCCAACGACAGGGATGGAAATGGTGAGATCAGAAGAATCGGGGCTGGAGGAATCAGCAATAAGCCTAGACACACACATACACACATCATATATAAAAAATGAAGAGGTGGAGGTAGGTGTTACTAGGGTTTTGATGGTAGTGCCTGCCCCTACTACTCTCTAAGGACAGGGACTGAGAAATTCCAAAGTTTCAGGACTGAGCTCCTTGGAGCCCACTGAAAAGGACAAAGCTACTTCCCCAGCAACTGGGTCCAGGATAGAGAAGTAGCAAGTTAATTATGTATTCCAACCTATTTCTCCTAATGTCTCCCACCCTCAGAGCATCCTCTCTGTGAAACTATTGCACTGACCTCGTATGGTTACTGAGAGCATCAAGCAGCTTGAAGCTCACAGTTTCTTAGAACATAGTAAGACCTCAATTAAGTCAGCTATTACTCTGTGACCCACACCGAATTTGGGACTCTTCTTAAGCTACATACTTTGAAACCTCCCCATTTAGTAAAAACTATCAGCCACATTTTACAGATGAGAAAACTGTGAACAAGAGTATAATACCCCCAGGGATACACAGCTAGTTGTGATAGAAGCAGAGAATTAAAGCTAGGACTGTCTTAATTTAAAGCCTGCTTAAATGTGTGTTTAACTAAATTACTAACAACAGAAGCAGAACTGCCAAGTTCATTTAGAGTGAGGATGATACTATATTTGACTGAAATTCTCTTCCTATAGGTACATATGTATTAAGCAAGTATAAACCAAAAGCCAATCATAAAGCCTAATCAACACTCTCTGTAATGATGGTGACCCTCTGGCATAGACATCAAAGAGACACAGCTAAAGACTCCTTGTTTAATTTTAAAGTGTCTTCTCATACCTTTATGACCCCTCCAAATTTTCTTAGTCGACTAGAAGCAACTTAACTCTCAAAACCACATATCTCTTTCACTCATCTGAACACTCTTCTTAGTGCAGATTAGAATTTGTTAAAGATTAATTCTTAAAGCATCCTCAAGCTTTCTTTTCCAACAAAGGAAACATCAATTATAGGCTCACACATAAACTTTGCCCCTTTCTTGAATACTTGCTGCCCTTTATAAATCTTAGATTTCTTCCCCTTGAGTATTTGTTCAAAGGAGAGATTTTATTGCCTCCAGGGGTTGTTAAACTGATTGCAATACTGCCTATTTAGAGCAGTTCAGTGGGAATTACACTGGTTCAATGCTGTCAGACCTAGAATATAGCTGTCAAATAGCATTACAAGTAAAACACCCTTGATAAGAAATAATGACCAAATGTCAATCTGTTTTTCACTACCCTTACTACAGACTTCTCCAGCCACACAAAAAAGGCAACGTTTTATACATTATAGTAATAGCACATTTCTGATATTTCAGTTAAAATTCTAACAGTGTTTTCGAGGACAAAAAAAAAGAACAGTTTTAAATGCATTCTGAGCTCAAAAATTTGATGAAAGCATTTTTTTCCTTTTAATGAAGTATTTGGCAATCTGTTGCAAAACTAACAAAGTTTATTAATGCAAGTAAATGCAGGGTTGTCTTAAAACCATTTTTAAGTTTTATCATTCATTCATTCAACTGAGCCTCTACAAGTTCGGCATTGTGGTGGACATTAGGGTACAACTGGTTCCATGTGAGCCACTCTAAGGAGCCTAGACGTGATCCTACAGGGAGAAAACGAGATTTTAGGTGTGATCAAATTTGATCTTCAGGAAGATTAAATAAATTAAATTAAATTAAAGTCATTCTCTCTCATGCCTCTCTGTTCTTTTCCTTCACAGCACTGATTATAACTTATAATCAGATATAGGTTTATACACATTTTCCCACTAAATTATAAATCCATGAAACTCAGTGATCATGTCTACTTTGTTCATTACCATATACCCAGATCCCAATACAGTGCCTGATTTAGAAGCCATTTGGTAATTATTTGAAAGGATTAAAATCTGAATAAACAAATAAATTTATTGCAGGGGGTTGATACTGTATTTTAAAAGATCATTAAGACTATTGAAGTGTATAGATAGTTCATGGGAACCTAAAATAAGGCAATAATATTGCGGCAAAATAGGACTCAGTTATATGTTTAATGTAGATGGCATAGGAAGGAAAAGTGTCTAGAATACCTCAGAAGTCTCTAATTTGACCTCATGAATGTTGATACCCTCAACTAGAAAAAGAAATATTTAAAGGTAAATGACTCTTCATCAGCTATGCCCTGGTGAAATGTTATTTCTAAATTTTAGGTATTATAAAAGATCCAGAAGATACAAATAAGATATAGTACATAATTCTGTTAAAAAGAGTGTTTATTATATTATTTTTAAAGAATTTTTAAAGTATAAATAATTTGATTTAATCCATTTAATCAACTAATGGATGATCCAATATCACACTGACAATCAACAGTTAATCTTTCCCTCTATATCCTCCTCCACTTCCATCCTCTCTATTAAGAAAAATTATTTTTAACCTGAAAGAATAGAATATCAGTTTACTAATAAATTATGTCAAATCATTTCCTGCTCCTGAAAAGGGTTATAGTGTCAGTACAGTTGAAGAATATCATAATGTCCTCAAGCTCAGAAAGATATTTGATTTGGCTTCCCAAACATTACGCACTTCCACTCGATCCATTCTTTACTATACACTGCTTGAAAGCCTTTCATAGATCTCCCATTAAATTAAAAATTATATTCAAGCTCATTTGCTTTGCAATCCTAGCCTCTGTAATATGAATCCTACCTGCCTTTCTAATTTATCTTACATAAATGGCCAACGTCACCCTAAGAGCCAGTTTTGTTTTTTTCCCCATCATGAGAAAATTAGTCTCATTACACTGTGTTTATGCTTTTTGTCTTTGGGCAAGAATAGTTTGGTTGCTGTTTTACAGATCTGTTTCTTTGCTATTTCTAAATATCAAATTTATCCCCCCAAAAAGGAAGAGTTTTCCATTACTAAAAACATTACTGCGATAGTTAATTTTATGTGTTAACTTGACTAATATAATTACCACCAACAACAAAAAGTGCAATAGGATCTAGGGGAAATTATAAAAGAGGTGTTCTATAAATATTGTAAGAATAACATCATAGAACAGGTGTCTCCATTTCCATGGTGACCATTTTTAAAGGACTTATAAAGACATGTTTTAATGGCTTCTCTATAAGCAAATAAATTAGAATGTACCAAATTTTGTAATGATTCTTATAGAATTATTTTCACCAGGATATTAACAAATAAGTTGTTTTTAACTCTTTGATGCCATTACTAAATTTATTTTCCAAAATCAAAACTCTAAAATAATTTTTACTAAGTTCTTTGTGTTTTATTATTTTTAGTCCAAAAACAAGAACATTTCCAAATAAGAAAAATATTTGAACTGCAAAATAAGACATAAAACATAGGAGATTTTGCTTTATGTTAACGGTAATCCTATTTCCTTGAAAAAAAAATAACGTATATGTCAGACTTCGGTCACATTTCCTAAGCTCTCTTGAACATTCTACATAACTGAGAGTTAAAAAAGCAAATACAGAACTGAAATAAGAAGAGTATCAGACATAAAAATCCTGAATTTTTTAAAAATAAAAGCTTTTAAACATGATGTAGAAAAAGAATGTTGTCATTGATTAAGGCAAATTATTTTCACATTCACAGGGAATGAAGTGCATAGCTTTAAAAAAAAAAAAAAAAAGGTTCCAGGTCAGTCTCTTTTAAAGTGCCTTCCTGAGATCCACTCGCAGTTCATCTGAGCTGTATGTCTCTTTTCTTATTTTGAGTGTGTCGACTCCATTACGACTGAATGGTTTCTGACCACTAGATCCCCAAGATCTGTTTTGCATTCTTTTCCAAATCTCTAGTCAACAACTCTGCCCCAACATTCTTCGGGGGTGAGCATCAGATATCAAAAGTCCTTGCTTCCTCTCTCCCCTATAAATTTGAACACGACTTTTCCATCAACCCTGAGGCTAATCCCTACACGTTCTCTCTTTCATTTCATCCTACTTTGTCTGGGACCTTATGACCGTAATCACCCTCTCTCTTCTCTCAGCCTTGCCTTTTCCACCCAGTTCTTTACCTCAGCTTATACAGACACTCATGTTTTTCTTCTTGTTTTTCTTTCTTGGTCCTGTTACTCCCTTTACCTATCAGGTCTTTCCCTTGACTGCCAAAAAAAAAAAAAAAGTCTATTTGTCTCCTTTCATGTCCTCAGTTGGATTCACTTTTCAGTTCATTCCAACCCAGCTTCCTCCTCCACCTTCACTCCTGACATAGGGACTCTTTAAGATTACAATCATAAGGGCAGCTAAATCTGATATCTCCTTTGCAGTCCTCATCTCACTTGATCTTTCTTTAAAATCTGACCCACAGATCATCCCTCCTTTCTCAAAATGTCTAAACCTTATTTTTGTGCCATAGTCCTCTTTAACAGTCTGATGAAGCCTATGGACTACTCAGAATATTGTCCTTAAATACAAAAAACAAAATACTTAGATTTACAGAAAAAAACAATTATTGAAGCATAGTTATAAAAATATTTTTATTTGTGATATAGTAATATGCATACTTCTTTCTGAAAACATTAAATGAGATTAATCAACAGAGAAGTTGCCTTTCACCAGAGAGTGTCTGGCATTGGAATCTAGGTTTGAGCACTTCCCACTGGCGTTTCGTGGGAAACACCTCTGCATGCCCACCCACACACACCAGATCACCATGGCTCATGGGGAACCACCCTGGTTCTGATTTCCAAGCTTGTGGTATGGGTAAGTGGGTGTGCGGCAGTGTAGAGACTTACGGCTTTTGTTATCTGCACCCATCCTTAACCTGGCTCAAGTACAACTCAGATATCACTTCCCTACTCTCTACTAGTGCTGGGCTGGTGCTGCAATTTTTTTCTTTGATGACAGAGGGTCATGACCTACTCAGTGTAATGGGGAGGAGAAAAAAAATGGCACAATCAAAAAGTTTTCCCCTGACTATTCCCCATCCTTATCATGGAACCCTCTTCTGCTCTGGGCCTCCACTGTTTTCCCATAAAAGGGTCCAACCACTTCCTCTCTCCCCAGAGATTTGTCACAATTTTCATTGTCTCTCAGATCCAACAACTCTCTTCACGCTCTGTCACAGCTACCATGTTGAGTTCAGGAGAGGGAACCATAGCTCATGTTACCTCGCCACTACTTTTTCTTAATTATAAAGTATGATCATCTCTGGGAAAGAAAGGAAAGGGATCATCTACAGAAAAGTAAAGATTATTTGGACATTTTTTTTAATCTTTTTTTTTGGACATTCTTAAATGGCATGCTCAGATGCATACCTGAGGCTTAGTCCAAAGTAACTTTCACTCAGGGCAATTCATGCTAAGTACAATGGCAAAAGATGATCACTCTTGAAGTTCAAGGAAACTATTGAGTCGATTCCTAAATATCAAAAAGACGTAGGCCGGAAAATTAAGAAGAATCAAAGATATGCCCAATGAGCAAAGAATATGCAATGGGGAAAGGACAGTAACTTCAATAATGGTGTTAGGGAAACTGGACAACCACGTGCAAAAGACTGAAACTGAACAGCGTGCCTGGCCACCCACGAACCTGTCTCTTGCTTCGACAGTGCTCCCACAAAACAGACCTTGGGACTCTCCTCCTTCTAGCCTCCAAACACCCTCCAACCTCCTTTCTAGTCACAACCTCCTGAACCATCTTCTCAGCCATTCCCTATCTCTGGGACCAGCCAACACTGTTTTGGTTTGGTTTGGTTTGGTTTGGTTTGGTTTGGTTTGGTTTGGTTACCTCCTTATTGTCAACCAACCACGAGCTCCCCAATTTGTCAGAATTATTTCATCAAGGTGGAGGGCCATCATACCCTTCCCTCGACCTTCCCAATCAACCACCTGGTCGGCCTGCATCTGCAGGCCTCCTACACATACCTCTCTCTGGGCTTCTATTTCCGCAGCAATGGTCTGATTCTGGAGGGTATTGGCCACTTCTTCCATGAGTTGGTTAAGAAAAAGCACCCACAAAAGAATAAAAGTTGTCTCTTGAAGATACAAAACCAACACGGCGGCCGCACTCTCTTCTCAGATATGCAAAAGGCCTCTCAAAATGAGTGGGGTAAAACCCTGGACTTCATGGAAGCGGCCACAGTCCTGGAGAAGAACCCAAACGAGGCCTTTTTGGATTTCCATGCCTTAGGCTCTGCCGGCACAAACTCTCATCTCTTCCTGGAGAGCCACTTTCTAGATGAGCAGGTGAAACTCATCAAGAAGATTGGTGACCACCTGGCTAACCTCTGCAGGCTGGCCAGCCCCAGGCTGACAAGGGCAACTATCTTTTCCAAAGGCTCACCCTCAAGCACAACTAGGGGCTTCTGGAGTCCAGCAGTCTTTGAGGGACCCCTCTGCATCCCCCTAGAGTCAGGCTTCTACCTTAGCCTCTCCCTGCAGCCTCTGAGGCAGCTTTCATCCCGGAGCTCTCTTTCAAGCCATGGACCAAATGGAAACGACAAAGCTTTTGG